>NW_026864199.1:0-100947 GCF_026571515.1 Ruditapes philippinarum
TTAAAAGGGGGGTTTTGGGGTTGAAGGGGAAGTTAAAATTTGGTTGAAAGGGGGGAAATTGAGTGGAAGGAAGAGTTATTAGTTGAAGGGGAGAGTTGAGTGGATTACAAGGAGAGAGTTGAGTTGAGTTAAAGGGGAGAGTTGAGTTGAAGGGTTCAGTTAAGTTGAGTTGAAGTGGAGAGTTGAGTGGAAGGGGAGAGTTAAGTTGAGTTGAAGGGGAGAGTTGAGTGGAGTGGAAGGAGAGAGTTGAGTTGAAGGGGAGAGTTGAGTGGAAGGGGAGAGTTAAGTTGAGTTGAAGGGGAGAGTTAAGTTAAGTTGAAGGGGAGAGTTGAGTGGAAGGGGAGAGTTAAGTTGAGTTGAAGGGGAGAGTTGAGTGGAAGGGGAGAGTTAAGTTGAGTTGAAGGGGAGAGTTGAGTGGAAGGGGAGAGTTAAGTTGAGTTGAGTTGAAGAGGAAAGGAGAGTTGAGGAGAAGTTGAGTTGAGTTAAGTTGAGTTGAAGGGAAGGGGAGAGTTGAGTGGAAGGGGAGAGTTAAGTTGAGTTGAAGGGGAGAGTTGAGTGGAAGGGGAGAGTTAAGTTGAGTTGAAGGGGAGAGTTGAGTGGAGTGGAAGGAGAGAGTTGAGTTGAAGGGGAGTGGAGAGTTGAGTGGAAGAGGAGAGTTAAGTTGAGTTGAAGGGGAGAGTTAAGTTGAGTTGAAAGGGGAGAAGTTGATGTGGAAAGTGGAGTTAATTAGTTGAGTGGAAGAGTTAGGAAGAGTTAAGTTGAGTTGAAGGAAGGAGAGTTGAAGTTGAGTGGAGAGAGAGTTGCGTGAAGGGAAGTTGAGTGAATGGAAGGAGGAGAGTTGAGTGTTGGGTGGAAGAGAATAAGGTGTAAGTTGATTGAGGAGAAGTTTAGTGGAAGGGAGAGTTAAGTTGAGTGAAGGGGAGAGTTGAGTGAAGGGGAGAGTTAAGTTGAGTTGAAGGGGAGAGTTGAGTGGAAGGGGAGAGTTAAGTTGAGTTGAAGGGGAGAGTTGAGTGGAAGGGGAGAGTTAAGTTGAGTTGAAGGGGAGAGTTAGTTGGGTTGATTTTAAAAGGGGAGGTTAAGTGGAAGGGGGGAGAAGTTGAGTTGAAGGGGGGAGTTTAAATTAAAGGGGAAAATAAAGTTAGTTTTAATTTGGGGTGTTATGGAAGGGGGAAATTTAGGTTTAAGGGGGAAACTTGAATTTTAAAACGGAGAGTTAAATTTTTAGTTAAAGGGGGAAAATTATGGAAGAGGGGGGGTTTTGAGTTGAAGGGGAAAGTTTATGGAAGGGGGGAGTTTAAATTGAGTTGAAAGGGGAAAATTGAGTGGAAGGGGGGAGTTTAGTGGAAGTGGGGGAGTTCAGTTGAGGGTTTAAAAAGGGAAAAGTTGAGTGGTGTCGTAGGAAGAGTTGGTTGAAGGGGAGAGGTTATTGAGTGGGAAAAGGGTATTTTTCGGGAAAGATTAATTTATTTTAAAGGGGGGAGTTGATGGGGGGGGAGAGTTTAATTTTAGTTGAAGAGGAGAGTTAAATGGAAGGGGGGATTTTGTTAGTTGAAAAGGGGAAAAGTTGAGTGGTGGAAGGAGTAGTTTGAGTTTTACAGGGGGAGTTGAAATGGGGTGGAAGGGATATTTTAGTTTTTAAGGTGGAGTTCAGTTGAGGGAAGGGGAGTTAAGTGAAGGGGAAAAGTTTTAGTTGAAATTTTAAAGGGATTGGGTTAAATGGAAGGGGAGGTTTTAAATTGAGTTGAAGGGGGGAAATTAAGGGAAGGGGAGAGTAAATTGAGTTAAGGGGGTAGTTAGGAAGGGGAAAATTTTTTGGGAAAGGGGGGATTTTAAGTTCAAATTTTAAGGGGGGAAATGAGTGGAAGGGGGGTGTAAGTTGAGTTGGGAAGGGGGTAGTTGAGTGGGGGTTGAAGGAGAAAAGTTCAGTTTAAGGGAAAAGTTGAGTGAAAGGGGAGGTAAAGTTGAGTTTTGGGAGGGGAAAATTGAGTGGGAAGGGGGGAGTTGATTGAAGGGGGGGGTTAGTGGAAGGGGGGCATTTAAGTTGAGTTAAAGGGGAGAGTTGGTGGAAAGGGGAGAGGGGTTTTAAATTGATTTTAAAAGGGGAAAAGTTTAAATTGGTGGGAAATTGGGGTAAGTTGAGTGGAAGGGGGAGTTAGTGGGGAAAGGGAAAATTTAATTAAGTTTTAAGGGGAAAAGTTGATTGAAAGGGGGGAGTTAAATTGATTTAAAAGGGGAAAATAATTGAGTTGAAGGGGGGAAATTTAGTTGGGAAGGGGGGAAATTAAAATTTAAAAAAGTTGAAAATGGAAAGGGGGGAAAGGGAATGGGAAGGGGGGAGTTTTAAATGGGGATAAAAAGGGGATTGGGAAGGGGGGAATTAAGTGGAAGGGGAAAATAAGTTTGGGTTTAAGGGAGAGTTAGGGAAAGGGGGGATTTAAATGGGGGAAAGGGGAAGTTTTGGGAGAAGGGGAAAATTTTAAATTGGTTTAAGGGGAAGTTGAGTGGAAGGGAGGTTAAATTTTAAATTGAAGGTGAGAGGGTTTAGTGGGAAGGGGGGAGTTTTATTGAAGGGAGAAAATGAAGTGTAAGGGAAGAGTTAAGTTAAGTTGAAAAGGGGGGGGGTTGATGGAAAAACAAAAGGAAAAAGTTGAGTTTTAGTTAAAGGGGAGAGGTTTTAAAATGAAGGGTTTAAATTTTATTTTAAATGGAGAAATTGAAATGGGAAAGGGGGGATGTAAGTTGATTTTAAGGGGAGGTTGAATTTGGGGTGGAAGGAGATTGTTGAGTTGATGGGGGGAGTTGAAATAAAAAGGGGGGAGTTAAAATTTTAGTTAACGTGGGGAAAAACATTTAAGTTTAAGGGGGGGAGGTTTGGGAAAGGGGGATTTAGTGGAAGGGGGGAGTTTTAAAAAGATTGAAGGGAAAGTTGAGTGGAAAGGGGGGAAATTGTTAGTTGAAAGGGGAAATTTTAGTTTTAAGGGGGTGGGTTTTTGTTGAGTTAAAGGGGGGAGTAAATTGATTGAAGGGGGAGTTGAGTGGAAGGGGAAAAAGTTTAAATTGAGTTGAAGGGGAAAAGTTGAAATTGAAGGGGGAGTTTTAGTTGACGGGGAGAGTTTGGGGGTGTGGGAAAGGGGAAAAGTTGAGTTGAAGGGGGGAGTTAGTTGAGTGAAGGGGATTTATGGGGTTTAAAGGGGGGAATTGATTCGAAAGGGGGGAGTTGAGTTGAAGGGGGGGGTTTTAGTGGGAAAAGGAGAGTTTAAATTGGGGTTTAAGGGGGGATTAAAGTTTAAAATTTAATGGGAAAGTTAAGTTGATTGAAGGGAAGTTAAGGTTTTAAAAATTTTTAAGGGGAATGAGTGTAAGGGGGAATTTATTGAAGGGGGAGTTTGATGGAAAGGGAGGGTTGAGTTTTAAGGGGGGAGTTTAGTTGGTTGAAGGGGGGAAATTAAGTGGAAGGGGGGAAATGGGTTTTATGTGATATTCCAGGAATAGTTTTAGGTAGGTGAACCCTTGATCGGTGGTTCTAAGGGGGTTTATTAAATTGGCCCGGGGATAGTGTAGGGGAAGGGTTTTAAACATGGATTGGTGGTTCTATGTGAAAATGGTCCCTAAAATTTGTGTAGGTGAGGGGGAAAATGATCGGTGGGTTTTATGTATTGGCCAAGGGAAAAATGTGGGGAGGTGGAAATGATCGGGGGTTCTTTTCGTGATTATGGTCATGTATAAATTTTTAGGTGAGGTGGGAAAATATTTGGGGGTTCTATTTGATATGGTATTAAAAGGGGTAGTTGGGTTAAAAATAAACGCTGGTTTTAAATTTATATTTGTGATTTTTAGTGTAATAGGGGGAATATATCGGGTTGTATGTGATAAGGCCAGGTATAATGTAGGTGAGGGGGAAAAAAAACGGGTTCTATTATTTTTTCCAGGAATTTGTGGGAAAGGGGAGGGAAAATATGAGGGTTTAAGGTGGTTCTATGGGAAATATTGGGCCCGGTAAAAGGGGTTTGGGGAGGTGAAACATGATTGGGGTTCTATGTTTATGGTTTATATAAAAGTGTAAAGGGGAAAGGGGAAAAAATGATCGGTGGTTTTTTGTATATGGCCAAGGGGTTAGTGTTTGGTGAGGTAAACATGATCGGGGTTTTATGGGGATATTTTTAGGGATAGTCTAGGTGGGAAATGAAACATGATCAGATTTTTTTGGGTATGACATGTTTATTAGGTTTAGGGGGGAAAATGAAAGGTTTGGGTTTTTTGGGGGATATGGTCATGTTGTGTAAATGAGGTTTGGGAAAATTTACTGGTACTTGTATGGGCATATAAGGTAGTTTTAGGTGGGAAATATCGTTTTTCATTGTATGGGCCAAGGGAAAATGTGGGGAGGGGGAAAATTAACGGTGGGTTTTACGTATAAAGGTCATGTATGGTAAAGGGGGGGTGAAAAATGAAAGGGGGGTTCTTTTGTGATTGGTAATTTATAGTGGGAAATTTAGGTTAAACATGATTGTGGTTTCTTTTAAAATTTTGATTTATTTTGTGGAGATGAGGGGAACAGGATCGGTGGTTCTATTTGATTTTGGCCAGGTACAGTTAGGTGAAAGGTTTAAACAATTTATCGGGGTTTTTCTAAAGTGTTTTGGCCCCGGATTAAATGAGGTGAGGGGAAACATGATTGGGGTTTTACGGTGGTTTTTGTAATATGGCCCGGTTAGTTAAAGGGGAGTTGAAACATTTATTTGGTTTTCTTTTGTAATGGCATAAAATAGTGTAGGGGAAAGGGGGGAAAATGAAATTTGGGGGTTCTACGTGATTTGGTTTATGTATAGTTAAAGGGGAGGTGAAACATATGGGGGTTCTATGAATATGGCCAGGTAAAGTGTAGTGAGTTAAAAATTATGGTTTTTCTATGTTATTTTGGTCATATTAAAAGTTTGGTTTAGGTGGAACATATTTGGTTCAATGGATTTTGGTTTTATATATGTAAAGGTGAGGTTAAATGATCAGATGTTCTATGGGGATATGATCATGTTTTTTAGTGTTTGGTGAGGTGGAACTGACGGGGGTTCTTTGATATGGTATGTGTAGTGTAAGTGAGGTTTGGAAAAAATGATGGGGGGTACTAAAGTGATATGGGCATTTTTAAATTGTAGGTTAGGTAAACCTGATGGGGTGGTTTTTATGTGATTTTGGTCATGTATTTTGTAAATTTAGGTGGGAAAAATGACGGTTGTTTTTTGAAATGGTCCCCTATTAGTGGGGGGTGAAAAAGGGCCCTGATGGTGGGTTTTAAGGTATTGGGATGTATAGTGTAGGGGAAATTTAAAAAATATCGGTGGGTTTTAGTAAAAATGGGGGGGTAAATGTAAGGGGGGGTGAAACCATTTGGTTTTTTCAACCCCCGATACGGTCTGTATATGAAGGTGAGGAACTGAACCCTGAACGGGGTTTTATGTATTGGCCAGGTTAGTGTAGTGAGGAGAAAACCCTTTGGTGGGTTTTATGTGTATGCTCAATGGGAAAAGGAGGTGAAAGGGGAAACATGATTGGTGGGTTTTACGGTGGTTTAGTAAAATTGGGGCCAAAAATATATTAAGGTGAGTTGAAACATATAGGGGGGTTCTAGTTAAATGTCATATAAAAGTGTAAAGGGAGGTGGAACATGATCGGGGGCTCTATTGATAGGCCAAAAATTTTTAGGGGAGGGGAACAAAGATCGGTTTTTCTAAAGGGGGGTTTATGTAAGGGGCCAGTTATGTGTGGGGAGGTGAAAAAATTTTCGGGGGTTCTAAAGTGAAAATGGTTTATATATAGTGTGTTAGGGGGAACTGTCGGTGGTTTATTTGATTGGCCAGGGAAATTGTGTGGTGAGGTGGGAAAATTCTGTGGTTTAAGTGAAAATGGTCATGTATTTGGGAGGTGAGGTGGGAAAAATCGGTTTGGTTTTTTGTGGGTATGGTTTTATGTATAAATGTAGTTTAGGGGGAAACATATCGCTGGTTTTTATGTGAATGGTTTAAAAGTGTAGATGAGGGGGAAAAGGAAACGTGGTTCTATGTGATATGACCAGGGTATGTGGTGATGGAAAAGAAACGGTGGTTCTATTGATATTGTCAGTTAGTTTTGGGGAGGGGAAAAATTCAGATTTCTTGTATATATAAGGGTTTTTGGGGTTTATAGGAAAATGATCGGTGGGTTTTTTTGAGAAAATTTGGCCCGGGATGTGTAGGGGAAGGGGGACCATGACCGGGGGTTCTAGTGATTGGCCGGGTTTTGTAGGGGGAGGTGAAATGATCGGGGGTTTATCTGATATGGCCAGGTAATTTGTGTAGGTTTAGGGGAAAAATGATCGGGGTTTTTAAGTGATTTTGGCCCGTATAGGGGAGGTGAAGGGTGAAACCTAACGGTGGTTCTATGTTATTGATCCTATAAAGTTAGGTGAGGGGTTTAAACCTGATCGGTGGGTTTTATTAATATCAGTTTTATGTAGGTGAAAGGGGAAACTTGGCGGGGGTTTTATTTATAAAGGAAATAAGGTAGTGGGTTTTAAACACGATCGATGGTTCTAGTGTATGGCAGGGGATAGTGTGGTGAGGGAAAAATTTTATGGTGATTGTAGTTTATAAAATTGGTTTAGTCTAAACCGGGGGTTAAAATGATCGGGGGGTTTTTTGTGAAAATGGCCCCTGATAAAGGGAGGGGTTTGGGGAAAATGGGTTCCCGGGGGTTTTATGTGAAAATGGTTTTAGGGATAAGGGGTTAGTGAATTTTAAAATGGAAACGGGGGGTTTAATTTGATATTTTTTAATATAAATGTATTTTATGTTGGGAAAAAGAAACGAAAGGGATTTGGGCATATGGTCAATATGTTTTAGGGGAGGTTAAGGGGGAAGTTTATTAAAAGGGAAAAATTTTGTGGGAAATGAATTTAAGTTCAAAAAAAAGTTGATGGGAAAATGAATTTATTCAGTTTAAGGGAAATTTAGTGGGAAGGGTTGGGGAGGTGGGGTGGGGGGAAAGTTAATTTAGTTTTAAGGATAAGAGTTGATGGGCAAGGGGGTTTAAAAATTTATTAAAAGGGGGTTTCTGGGTGGGAAAGGAAAATTGTTCATTGGGGTGGAAGGAAAAGTTTTGTTTATGGAAGGGAGTTTTAAGTTTAGGGTTTAAGGGGGGAGGGTTTAGTGGAAGGGGAGTTTAAGTCCAGTTGGAAAAGGAGGTTAAGTTAGTTTTAAGAGAAGGGGTTTAGTTTTAGTGGGAAAAGGGAAAAAATTTTTTGATGGATGGGAAAGGGGGAAGTTGGGGTTTAAGGGGGGGTTGGTGGGAAATTGAAATTTAAAATTGAGGGTTTAAAAGTAGATAAAGTTAATTAAGGGGGGTTGAGTGGGAAGGGGGGAATTAAATTTAGTTTTAAAGGAGAGATTTTAAATGGGAAAAAGTTATGGGAGGGAAGAATAAGTTAAAAAGAAGGGAGAGTTGAGTGGAAGGGGAAAAATTTTAAATTGACCCTTTAAAAGGGGAGAGTTAAGTGAAACGGAGTGTTTTAGGGTTTAAGGGGGGAGTTTAAGGGAAGGGAAAATTTAGTTTAAAGGGGGAGTTGAAAGAAGGGGAAAAGTTTAGTTTTAATTTAAGGGGGGGTTAAGTGGGGGGGAGGTTTATTGAGTTGAAATTGAAGGGGGGAAATGAGTTGGGAAAGGAAAAAGTTAAATTGATTAAGGGGGGAAATTTTGTGGAGTGGAAGGGGAGAGTTGAGTTGAAGAGAGAAAGAGTGGGAAAGGGGGATTAAGATAATTCAAGGGGGGAGTTGAGTGGAAGGTGAAGTTGAGTGGGAAAGGGGAGTGTTAAGTTTAGTTGAAAAGGGAAAAATTAAGTTAAATTGAAGGGGAGGTTATTGGAAAGGGAAAGGAGAGAGTTGAGTGGAAAGGGGAAAGGAGGTTGAGTGGAAAGGAAAATTTAAATGAGTTCAAGGGGGGAATTGAGTGGGAAGTAAGGGGTGGAAAGGGGAAATTTAAGGGTTAGTTGAAGGGGGGAGTTTAATGTAAGGGGGGATTTTTGGAAAAGGGGGGGTTTAGTTTTAAATTGGGAAGAAGGGGAGGTTTTGGGGGAAGAAAGGGGGTTAAATTTGGGGTTAAAGGGGAAAATTAATGGGAAAGGGGGGAATTGAGTTAGTGGGAAAGGGGGATTGAGTTTAAGGGGGGGAAATTTTAGTTTTAAGGGGGGAGTTAGTGGGGTGGAAAGGGGAAAGGGTTTTATTATTGAAGAGGGAAATTGAGTGAAAGGGGGGAGTTAAATCAGTTAAGGGGGGAAAAGGGGGAAAAAATGAAAAGTTTTGTTGATTTAAGGGGAGAGTTAAGGGTTTAAAATTGAAGGGGAAAATTGGGGTTGGAGGGGGGAAATTCCCCTGAAAGGGAAAAGGGGGAGTTGGGGAAAAAGTTTAAAATTTAATTGAAGGGGAGAGTTAGTGGAAGGGAGGATTTTAATTTTAGTTGAAGGGGGGATTAGTGGAAGGGGAATTTAAAATTTGGGGTTTTAAGGGGGGGAGGGGTTTAAATTTTAATTTTAAGGGGGGGAGTTGAGTGGAAAAGGGGGGAGTTAATTTAGTTTAAAAGGGGAAAGGTTTAAAATTTATGGAAGGAAAAATTGAATGAAAATAGAGTTTTTAGGGGTTTAAGGGGAAAAGTTTAAATTTTTAAATTAAGGGGAAATTAGGGTTAAGGGGGGATTTCCCGGGAAAGGGGAAGGAAAGGGGAAAAGTTTTTAAATTAGTTTAAGGGGGAAATTATTGGGAAAGGGGAAAATTTAAATAGAGGAAGGAGAAATTAAGTGGAAAGGAAGTTGATTGATTGGGAAAGGGGAAAGAATTTTAAATTTAAAAGGGGAAGTTAACTAGAAGGGGAGAGTTGAGTTTAGTTGAAGGGGACAGTTTATTTAAAAGGGGAAAGGCTAAGTTTAGTTGAAGGGGAGAGTTGATGGAAATGGAAGGGAGATTGGAAATGGGAAATTTTTTTGTTTGTTTGGTTTTTTGGGTTTTACGTCAAAAGACCAGTATAAAGGGCAAAATTTGCGACGGGTTCCCCTTTACTGGGGTAAAAGACTTTTAGGGGCCCTTCTACATTTTTTAGGGACCCAACGGGACCGGGGTAAAAAAACCGCTTTCCGTAAGTTGGGTGGATAAACTTTCCCCACATGAAAAATCGAAAGTCCCTTCATTCAACCCCCAGCGGGGAGGGTTTTATCCCCAAATTGAGTGGAAAGGGAAAATTTTAAAAAAATTGGGGGGGAAAAGGGTAGTGGGAAGGGGGAAAGGGTTTAAATTGAGTTGAAGAGAGAGTTTAAATGAAAGGAAGTTTGGGGTTTAAGGGGACAGGGTTTAAATGGAAGGGGAAAATTTAGTTGAATTTAAGGGGGAGAGGTAAATAGAAGGGGGGAGTTTTGTTTTTTGAGTTGAAAAAAGGGGAAATTTAGTAGAAAAGGGGAAAAGGGTTTAAATTTTAGTTTTTAAGGGGGGGTTGATTGGGAAAGGAGGGAGAGAGTTGAGTTTAAAAAGGAAAATTTTAGTGGAAGGGGGGAGTTAAAAAAAGAGTTCCAAAAGGGGAAAAAGTTTTAAATGGAAAAAGGAAAGTTGAGTGAAAAAGGGGGAAAATTAAGTTGAGTTTAAGGGGGGAGTTAAGTGGAAAGGGGAAATTTAGTTTTAAAAAAAAGTTAAAAGGGAAGAGTTTTTTTGAATTGAATGGAGATTAAAGAAAAGGGGAAAAGTTTTGTTTTATTAGTTGAAGGGGGGAAATTTTTGTGGGAAGAGAAATTTAATTTTTATTTTAAGGGGGGAAATTATGGGGGTGGAAGGGGAGAAATTGATTGAAAGGGGGGAAATTAAGATGAGTTTTAAGGGGGGGAAATTTTGGGGGAAGGGGGAAAATTGAATGGAAGGGAAAGTAAAAATTAAGGGGGAGTTGAAATGGGGGGAAGGGGGAGAGTTGAAATGGAAGAGAAGGAGAATTTAGTGGAAGGAAAGTTTTAAAGAGTTCAAGGGGGGAATTGAGTGGGGGGGGCGAAGTTTAGTTGAATGGAAAAAATTTTTGTTGAGTTTAAGGGGGAAAAGTTTTAGTTGGGAAAGGGGGGAGTTTAAATTTTTAAAAAGGGAGGTTGAGTTAAATTGGGAAAGGGGAGATTGGGGTGGGGAAATTAGAGTTAAGTTTTAGTTTAAGGGGGCGTTGGTTTTAAATGAAAGGGGAGTTGAAGGGGGAAAAGTTTTTGTTGAAGGGGGGAGTTTAGTGGGGAAGGGGGAAAGTTAAATTGGGAAAAAAGATTCATTTGAGATTAGTGGGAAGGAAGATTTTTTGATTGAAGGGGGTAGTTTAATGGAAGGGGGGAGTTAATTGGGAAAAGGGGGGGTTAGTTGAAATTTGGGAAGGGGAAAAGTTAGGGAAAGTTTGAGTTTAATTGAGTTGAAGGGGAAGGGGTTGGTTTACTGAAATTGGAGGTTGAAGGAGAGTTTAGTGGGGAAAGAGAGTTTAGTGGGAAGGTTAGAGTTTAAAATTGATTTTAAAGGGGGCGTTGATTAATGGGGAATAAAGTGGGGGTGGAAGGGGAGATTGATTGAGTGGGGGGCGGGAGGGAAAGGAGTCCCAAGGGGGAGTTAAGTGGGAAAAGGGGGAGTTGAGTTGAAGAAAAGGAGTTGAGTTTTTAAATTGAAGGGGAAAAATGGGAAGTTTAGTGTTTAAAAATGTTGATTTAGTTTAAAGGGGAGAGTTAAGTTTTATTCGGAGGGAAAATAGTGGGGTTTGGGAAATGCGAATTTGGGTTTAATTGAAGGGGAGGATTTTATTAAGTTAAAGAAAATAGTTCATTGAATTATGGAAGAGCTGAGTAAAAAAGGGGACGTTAAGTTTTAGTCGGGAAAAAGATTTTAGTTAGAACGGGAAAGGGGAGAAATTCGATTTAATGGGAAGTGAAGGAAGAAGTTTTGGTTATGTTAAAAGGATAAGTTCATTGAATGTAATTGAAGAGTTAGTAAAGGGGAGATTTGAGAGTTGGAAAGAGAGTTGATTGAGTGGGAAGGGGAGAATAGAAGTTAAATGGAAGGAAGGGGAGAGTTGCGTTTGACTGGAAGAGAGTTGAAGTTGAATGGGAAGTTGATTTGAATGAGAGACCCTTGATTTGAAGGGGGGAAATGTGATTGATTTATGGGAGTGTTTTAGTTGATTAAAGGGGAAGCGTTTAGTTTATTTAAAAAGAAAATTAGTGGAGTGGAAGGGGGAGTTAGTTGATGGGAAGGGGAAGAGTTGAGTTGACTGGAGGGAAATTTTTAGTTGAGTGGAAGAGAGAAATGATTAAGGGTAAATGTGAGTTACTAGTAAGTGATTAAGGGAGTGTTGAGTTGAGGAGTGTTGAGTTGAATCAAAGAGGAGAGTTAAGATGAGTCTAAGGGAAGAGCTGAGATACAGTGGACAGTTGAATTGAGTAGAAGGGGAGAATCGAGTTAGGTAGAAGGGAAGCGGAGAGTTGACTGGAAGGAGAAAGTTGATTCGAAGGGGATAGTTGAGTTGAAGGAGAGTTAAGTTGAGTCTAAGGAGGGAGTTGAGTTTAAAAAGGGAGAAGTGATTTGAGTGTAAGAGTTGAGTTGAGTTGAGTGGGAGAATAAAGTTGATTGGAGTGATAAGGTAGAGTTGAGTTGAGTGGGAGGAAAGAGATGAATGGAGTGGAAAGGTAGAGTTAAGTTGAGTGGAAGGAGAGAACTGAGTTGAAGGGGAGACTTGAGTTGAATGGAAGGAGAGAGTTGAGTAGAGTTGAAGGAGAGAGTTGAGTTGAGTGGATGGGGAGAGTTAAGTGGAGAGGATGGGGAGAGTTGAGTATAAGGGTTAATTGACTTAAGTGGAAAGAAACAGTTGAGTGAAAGATGTGAGTTGTGTTAAGGGGGATAGTTGAGTTGAGTGGTAGGAGGGAGTTGAGTTTAAGGGGAGATGTGAGTTGATTGTAAGGGTAGTGTTGAGTTGAGTTAAAGGGGAGAGTTTAGTTGAGTGGGAGTATAAAGTAAAGTGGAGTGGGAGAAAAAAGTAAAGTGGAAGGGGAGGTGTGACTTGAGTGTGAATTGAGTGTTGAGTTGTGTTAAAGGGGAGAGTTAAGTTGAGTCGGAGTAGAGAGTGGAATGGAAGTGCAGAATTGAGTTAAGTTGAAGGGGAGAGTTAAGTTAAAAGAGAGTTCAGTTGAATGTAAGGGAAGAGCTGAGTTAAAGGTGAGAGTTAAATTGAGTCGGAGAAGAGAGTTGAGTAGAGTGGAAGGGGAGAGTTGAGTTAAGTGGAAGGGAAGGTGAGAGTCGAGTTATGTTAAAGGATAGAGGTCAGTTGAGTGTAAGGGAAGGGTTGAGTTACAGAGGAGAGTTGAGTCGGAGAAAAGAGTTGAGTGGAGTGGAAGGGAAGAATTGAGTAAAGTGGAAGGAAAGGGGAGAGTTGAGTTGAAAAGGAGAGTTGAGTTGAAGGAGAGAGTTAAGTTGAGTGGAAGGAGGGAGTTAAGTTGAGTTTAAGGGGAGATGTTAGTTGATTGTAAGGGGAGTGTTGTGTTGAGTTAAAGGGGAGAGTTGAGTTGAGTTGAGTGGAAGAAAAAAATTGAGTGGAGTGGAAGAAGAGAGTTGAGTTTAGTGGAAGAAAAGAGTTATAATGGACTGGAAGGGGAGAGCTCAGTTGACTGGATGGGGAGAGTGGGGTTAAGTAGAAGGAGAGAGTTGAGTTGAAGGAAAGATGTGAGTTGATTGTAAGGGAGTGTTGAGTTGAGTATAAGGGGAGAGTTAAGATGAGTGGGAGAAGAAGATAAGTGGAGAGTTGAGTTTAGTGCGAGAAAAGAGTTAAGTGGATAGAAGGGGAGAGTTGAGTTGACTGTGTGGTGAGAGTTGAGTTGAGTGGAAGGAGAGATTTGACTTGAGTTGAAAGGGAGATGTGAGTTGAGTGTTAAGGGAGTGTTGAGATGAGTAAAAGGGGAGAGTTAAGATGAGTGAGAGAATAGAGTAGAGTGGAATGGAAGGGGATAATTGAGTTAAGTGGAAGCGGTGAGTTGAGCTGGTGAAGAGTTGAGTGGAGTTGAAGTGCACAATTTGGTTGAAGGGGAGAGTTGAGTTAAGTTAAAGGAGAGAGTTCTGTTGAGTGTCAGGTCAGAGCTGCGGTGAAGGGGAGAGTTGAGTGGAGTGGTAGGATAGAAACTGGAAGGAGACAGTTCAGTTGAATTGAAGGAGAGTTAAGTCGAGTGGAATGAGAGAGTTGAGTTTAGAGGGAGATGTGAGTTAATTGTATGGGTAGTGTTGAGTTAAGTTAAAGGAGAGAGTTCAGTTGAGTGTCAGGGAAGAGCTGAGATGAAATTGAGTGGAGTGAAAGGGTAGAATAGAGTTAAGTGGAAGGGGAGAGTTTGAGTTGACTGGAAGAAGACAGTTGAGTTGAAGGGGAGAGTTGAGTTGAATTGAAGAAGAGTTAAGTTGAGTGGAATGAGGGAGTTTAGTTTAAAGAGAGATGTGAGTTGATTGTAAGGGTGGTGTTGATTGATTTAAAGAGGAGAGTTCAGTTGAGTGGGAGAATAAAGTTGAGTGGAATGGAAGGGGAAAGTTAAATGGAAGGGGATATTTGAGATTAGTGGAAGGTTCCACTCAACTCAAGTTGAGTTGCAGGGGATATGTGAGATGAGTGTAAAGAGTTAAAAGGGAAAGTTCAGTTGAGTCTGAGGAGAGAGTTGAGTGGAGTGGAAGTGCAGAATTGAGATAAGTTGAAAGGGAGATTTGAGTTAAGTTAAAGGAGAGAGTTGTGTGTAAGAATGTAAGGGATGTGCTGAGTTGTTGGGGAGAGTTAAGTTGAGTCGGAAAGGAGAGTGTGGAAGGGGAGAATTGAGTTAAGTGGAAGGGAATGAGAGAGTTGAGTTATGTTAAAGGAGAGAGTTCAGTTAATTGTAAGGGAGGAGTTGAGTTAAAAGGGAGAGTTTAGTCGGAGAAGAGAGTTGAGTGGGAAGACGTGGAAAATTGAGGTAATTGGAAGGGGAGAGTTGCGTTGACTGGAAGGAGAGAGTTTAGTTGAAGGGGAGAGTTGATTTGAAGAAAAGAGTTTAGTTAAGTGTAAGGGGAAGTGTGAGTTTAGTGTTAGGGCAGTGTTGAGTTGAGTCGGAGAAGAGAGTTAAATGGGGTGGAATGGAGAAATGAGTTCAGTGGAAGGGGAGAGTTAAGTTGACTGGAAGGAGAGAGTTGAGTTAAGTTGGGTGGAAATTGAGAGTTGAGTTGAAGGGGACAGTTGTGTTAAGTAAGAGGAGAAGGTTGAGTAAAAGGAGAGAGTTGAGTTGTACAGTTCAATTGGGTTGAATGGGATACTTGAGTTGTGTAAAACGAGAGAGTCGAGTCGAAGGGATGGTTGAGTTGAATTGAAGGGGAAAGTTGAGTTGAGTTAAGAGGCGAGTTGAGTTAAGCTAAAGAAGAGAGTTCAGTTGAGTGTATTGGAAGAGTTGAGTTTAAGGCGAAAGCTTAGTTGAGTCGGAGAAGAGAGGTGAGTAGAGTTAAGGGGGGAATTTACTAAAGTGGAAGGGAAGGGGGTTAGTTAAAAAGGGGTGTAGTTAAATGTTTAAGGGGCTGTTGAAATTGATTTTAAAAGGGGGAGTTTTAGTTTTGGGTTTGGGGAAAAAAAGTTGATTGGTGTGGAAAAGGGGAGAGTTGAGTTTAAATTTGGAAAGGGGGAAATTGATTTTAAATTTAAAAAACCCGAGTTTTAAATTTATGTTTAAAAAGAGAGTTGAGTTTATTTGGCAATGTGATTTTTTTTTAGGTTTTTAAGGGGGAAGGGGTTTAATTTTTAAAGGGGAAAAATGGGGTTGGGGTTGGGAAAAGTTATTTGGGAAGTTTAAATTTATCCGGGGAAAGAGAGTTTAATAAAGGGAGAAATTTAGTTGAGTTAAAGAAGGGTTTAAATTTAGGAATAAGAAAGTTTTAAATTTAGTTAAAGGAGAAGATGTGAGTTTCAGGTATGGGGAGAAAGAAAGTTGAGCGGAGTGAAGAAAGGGGGAGTTTTAAGTGGAAGGGGGAAGTTAAAGTTGATTGGGGAAAAAGAGTCGAGTGGAGTGGAAGGGGGAGTTAAGTGGAAGGGGAGAGTTGAGTTGACTGGAATGAGAGAGTTTAGTTGAGTGGAAGGAGGGAGTTAATGTGAGTTGATTGTAAGGGGAGAAGAAAGTTGAGTAGAGTGGAAGGGGAGAATTGAGTTAAGTGGAAGAGGAGAGTTGAGTTGAGTGGGAAAAAAAGAGTGGAGTTGAGTGGAAGGGGGAGTTCAGTGGAAGGGGAGGGTTAAGTTGAGTTGACTGGAATGAGAGAGTTGAGTTGAAGGCGAGATATGAGTTAGGGGAGAGCTAAGATGATGGGAGAAGATGATTGAGTGGAGTTTGGAAGGGGGGAAATGATTATTGAAAGGGTAATTTAGCCCACTGGGAAGGGGAGAAATTTTTAAAGGGGACTTTTTGCTGAATTGAAAGGGGAAAAAGTTTAGTTGATAAAGGGGGGATTGAGTTAAAAGGGGAGGGGTGAAATTTTTGTGTAAGGGAACGGTTTAGGTTTTAGTTTTAAAGGGGGGGGTTTAGTTGGTGGGGGAAAATTTAAAGTTTTAAATGGAGTGGGGAAAAAGATTTTTAAGTTTAAGGGGGAGTTGATTATTGGGGAATTTTAGTTTTAAATTTTAAAAGAATAGTGGGGTTGAGTTAAAAGGGAATTGATTAGTTATGGGGGGAGTTAGTTTGGGGTGGGAAAGGGGAAAAAGGGAAAGTTAGTGGGAAAAGAGGGGTTTAAATTAATGGGAAAAAAACCCGTTGATGAAAAAATTTGAGATTTTGTTAAAGGGGATGGTTTTGGTTTATGGAAGGGGGAGTTTTATTTAAATGGGGGAAAGTGATTTAAATTTTAAGGGGATGTTGAGTTGAGTTAAAGGGGAGATTAATTGAGTGGGAAATATAAAGTTTAAAATGGGGTGGGGGAAAAAAAAAATTTAAATGAAAGGGGGGGGATTGATTTTAAATAGTGGGGAAATTTTTGTTTAAGGGGAAGTTAAAATTGTGTCGGGGAAAAGATGGAATGGAATGCAGAATTTGATTTAAGTTGAAGGGGAAAAGTTAAGTTTTAAAAAAAGTTCATTTTAATTTTAAGGGAAGAGCTGAGGGTTTAAAGGGGAGAGTTTAAAATTTAAATCGGAAAAAGAAAAGTTTGTAGAGTTTGGAAAGGGGGGAATTTAGTTAAAATGGGAAAGGGGAAAGGGGAGAGTCGAGTTATGTTAAAGGATAGAGGTCAGTTTTGAGTGTAGGAAAGGTTGAGTAACAGAGGAGAGTTGAGTCCGGAGAAGAGAGTTGAGTTGGAGTGGAAGGGAAGAAATTGAGTTAAAGTGGAAAGGAAGGGGAGAAGTTGATTTGAAAAGGAGAGTTGAGTTTAAGGAGAGAGTTAAGTTGAGTGAAGGAGGGAGTTATGTTGAGTTTAAGGGGAAGATGTTAGTTGATTAAAAGGGGAGTGTTGTGTTGAGTTAAAGGGGAGAGTTGAGTTGAGTTGAGTGGAAGAAAAAAATTGAGTGGAGTGGAAGAAGAGAGTTGAGTTTAGTGGAAGAAAAGAGTTATAATGGACTGGAAGGGGAGAGCTCAGTTGACTGGATGGGGAGATTGGGGTTAAGTAGAAGGAGAGAGTTGAGTTGAGTTGATGGGGAGAGTTGAGTTGAGTGGAAGGGGAGAGTAAAGTTAGGTGGAAGAAGAGAGTTGACTTAAGTGGAAGGAAACAGTTGAGTGTAAGATGTGAGTTGAGCTGAAGGGGAGAGTTGAGTTGAGTTGATGGGGAGAGTTGAGTTGAGTGGAAGGGGAGAGTAAAGTTGAGTGGAGGAAGAGAGTTGAGTTGAGTGGAAGGGGAGAGTTGAGTTGAAGTGGAGAGTTGAGTTGACTTTAAGGAGAAAGTTAAGTCGAGTTGAAGGGGAATCTGAGTTGAGTGTAAGGAGAGTGTTTAGTTGAGTTACAGGGGAGAGTTAAGTTGAGTCGGAAAAGAGAGTTGAATTGAGTGGAGGGGGAATGTTGAGTTGACTGGAAGGAGAGAATTGAGTTGAGTGGTAGGTGAGAGTTGAGTTGTGTTGAAAGGCAGAGTTGAGTTGAGTGGAAGGACAGAGTTAAGTTGAAGTTGGAGGAGAGAGGTGAGTTAAAGGGAGAGTTGATTAAATTAGGGGAAGTTAGTTGAGTTAGGGGGAAAGTTTAGTAAATTAAAGGAGGTTCGTTGATATAAGGGTAATGGAATGGGAGAGTTGACTGTGGAAGGAGAGAATATTGAGTTAAAGGGAGTGTTGGGTTTAGAGTATGAAGGAGAGGGTCTAGTTGGAGTGGGAAGGAAGGAGTTAGATTGTTGAAGGGGGAAAATGTGAGTTGAAGTGTTATGGGAGTGTTGAAATTAGTTAAAGGGGAGAGTTAAGTTTGAGTCCGGAAGGAGGATTTGAGTTTGGGAAAAGCAGGATGTGAGTTGATGTAAGGGAAACGTTTTTAGTTAAGGTTTAAGGGGAGAGTTAAGTTGAGTGGCAGAAGAAAATTTTTAAGTGGAGTGGGGAAGGAGAGAAGGGTTGAGTTAAGTGGAAGGCGAGAGTTAAATTGATGGGAGAAAAGAGTAAATGGAGGAAAAAGGAGAAGTTGAGTTGAGAGAATTTGAGTTGAATTTAAAGGAGAAGTGGATGGAGCTGAAAAAGGGGAGATTGGAAAAAAGGTTGAGTTCAGATGATGGCGGAAAAGTTGGAGCTGAATGGGAGGAAGCAAAGTTTTGAGTATAAGGGGAGAGTTTGAAGTTGAGGGAAAGGAAATGATTGCAAAGTGGAAGATGTGACTTGTGTTGAAGGGAAGATTTGATTGAGTAAAGGAAAAGAGCTGATTTGAGTTGAAGGGGGGAAAAGAGTTTGAGTGAAATGGAGAGAATTGAGTTGTTTAAAGGACAGTTGAAGGTTAGGGTAAATTGATTGTTGTTTAAGTTTAAAAAGGGATGTTGGGTTTAAGGAGATAGGGGTTTTAAGTGGATGTTGGGTTAAGGGGGGTTTTAACGGGGGGTTCAAATGTAAGGGAGAGTTGGGGTTTACTGGGAAAGGGGAGAAAATTTTAGTTTAAAATTTAGTGTTGAATTTGATTGAAGGAAGAAAAAGAAGTTTAGTGATAGGAGGGATTGATTTTAGTTAAAAGGGGGGGTAAATTGGGGTTGAGTTGAAAAGTAGAGTTATTTAAGGGGGGGTTAAATTGAAAGGGGGGTTCAATTTAGTTTTAAAGGGAAAATTGAGTTGAGTGAAAATAGAGAGTTTTAAATTTAAAAAAAAATTTAGTTGATTTTTAAAAATTTTGGGGTTAGTGGGAAGGGGAAGAGTTCCTTGAAATGTAGGGGAAAATTGAATTTGTAGGGGGGATGGTGAGTTTGAAAAGAGACTTGATTGAGTGAAAGGGTAAGTTGTTTTGACTAAAAAAAATTTATTGGGGGGAAGTTAGTTGACTGGAAGCAGAGTGTTGTGTGAACTACTCGTTCAGTTGAAGTGGAGATGTGAGTTAAGTGTATGGGGAGAGTTGAGTTGAAGGGAGAGTTGAGTTCAGTTGAAGGGGATATTTGAGTTGAGTGTAAGAGAAGAGTTGAGTTGAACGGTAGATGTAAGTTGAATTGAAGGGGAGAGTTGAGTTGAGTTAAGTTGAAGGGGAGAGTTGAATTAAATTGAAAGAAAGATTGGAGTTGAGTTGAAGGGGAGAGTTGAGTTAAAAGAAATATGTGAGTTCAGTTAAAAGGAAGAGTTGAGTTAAGTTAAATGGAAGAGTTTAGTTGAAGGGAAAAGTTGAGTTGAGTGGAAGGAGGGAGGGAGTTGAGTTGAGTTCAAGGGGAGATTTGAGATGAGTTGAAGAGGAGAGTTGACTTGAGTTGAAGGGGAGAATTGACTTGAGTTGAAGGGGAGACGGGAGTTGAGTTGAAGGTGAGAGTTGAGTGCTAAGGGAGTGTTGAGTTGACTGGAAGGGAAGAGTTGAGTTGAAATAGAGAGTTTAGTTGAGTGGAGGTAGGGAGTTGAGTTGAGTTGAGTTAAAGAGGAGAATATGCCATAAAATGAAGTTAGGGTTCAGTGTCCTATGGAAAATCTACTTCTATATGTGCTTTTAAATCTGCATTTTTTCAAATAAGCCACTGATGCAGCATATTTGAACAGTTATTCTATAAACTTCTTTTAGTTGTGGCAAATTTATTCTAAGAATTTCTCAGTATTTAATAAAATAATTAAATGATAACAAGGCAGGTTTGTACACAATTAATGGCTAATCAGTTTGGCTCCACTCCTGCCATTGACAGTGAATTATACAATCATGTAAGCTAAAATATACATAATTGTGATTGTACGCCCGAGTTATTAGCCACGGAATCTGTAATGGGTGACAAATGTTTGGTAAAAGAAAACTGATGCAGACGCTGATATCATTTTCATTTGATGATATTAAAGCAATTGAACATGAGGTTAATGGTTCTACTCTAATAACTACAATCCTCTTTTGATTTTAACAGGAATATTAATGTCCATTTAAGTGTTATCTGTGCTACAGGCGATCACTTTTCCGTCGTCCCTCTGTCAGTCCGTCCGTCAGAAAACTTCCCCGGACTACTCCTCATAAAATAGTGTGCAATTTCATGCAAACTTTAAAGTAATGGTCAGTACCAAGTCTGATTATGCATATCGTCAGCATTTTTTGGTTCAATGATTTTTGTCCGAGTTATGGCCCTTTAATAATTTTTATTCTTAAAGTTTGTCCGCACTACTCCTCATATACCACTTATGCAATTTCAATGAAACTTTACAGGATTGATTGGTAGGTTAAGTACTTTCGCATATACACGGGTTTTCCGCTTGAATGATTTTTGCCCCAGTTATGTCTCTTGAATGAAAAGAGTGTTAATAAAGTTTGTCAGGACTACTCCTCTTTTACCATTAATGCAATTTCAATGAAACTTTACAGGATTTATATATAGGTCAAGTACTTGCTCATAATATTCAAGTTTTTCACTTAAATGATTTTTAGCTGAGTTATTGCCCTTGAAAAAGTGTTTGCTCTGTTAATGAGTTTTGGGTCTCCTGCTACACAGTAGCTGCAACATGCGATTGGCTATCATGAGGCGACACATGTTATCACTGATGGTCCTTATTTTATAAATACTTGATTAAAATGCAAAAATAAATTTAAATTTTAACATTATATCAATTGAACACATTAAAAATCATAATAATTTAGTAGACACTTATTGAACATCATAAACTGAAGGTACCTGGTAAGTTCTGATATTATTATCTTTATTTTGGACATCATTTAAAACTCAGATCTTGTATGATATAAACCCAGTAAGTTCTTGCGTAAAATAAACTGTTCACTAAAAAATCTAATGAGATCTGAATGCAAGAAGTATTGTTAAACATAACTTAAATTTCCGAGCGAATTTACTCGAAAGTAAAGGAACTATCCTATCAATAACATATAAATGTGTACGCAGTATCTTGATTTTTTAGAGTATACGCAGTATCATAATTTCTATTTCTTGTAAATAGTTCGTTTTAAGACATTTTTCGTACAATGAAAAATAAAATAAATTGAAAATATATTTGTGAAATAGATTCTACAATACACTAACATCCAGTTGTGTGAAACGTTCAGTTTAATCGACAATTTCTCAACTTTTGTAACATTTCAACGCCGGGTGTACGCAGTATCCAGAATCAAAATCGCATTCAACCCGAAATACTGACGAGAAAGGGAAGACTTGTGTCAAGGCATTTGGAATATTAAAACTAGAAGTAAGGACATCTTCTTTGCAAAAGAAATTAAATTCAAATCTATTCTGATTGCTTAACATGACTCGTTTTTGTTCAAAATGCCGGTAAAAAAGTGTTCGCGGTATCAGAATTTTGAGGATGCGCGCGCATGGTATGACCCCCTTGAATAAGGCTCATTCTTGCCAACTTATAACAAGTACTAATTGTTAAATTTTGTATCTTACTTATTTATTTGGCTCATATTTTTCATTCAGAGATACATGTTTAATTGTACAATTTGATTTCATTAAAAAAATATATAAAAAAGTACATCAATCTTCTTCAAAATCAGAGATTTTACATATAAATATTAAAGTTTTCAGTGTCCAATGATGATGATTTTGGTTCTTTTACTTTAACAAAACTACTTATATAAGAAGAGAAATATAAACATAAAAACTTTATTTTACATTAATGTATTCGAAATCTATAATTCTAGTTAATTATTTTACTCTTTACTATCTAAAAGTAGACAGTCAAATTTAAAAAGACCTAACAAAATAGAGAAAAACAGAATCCCTAAAGATTGCCCAACACGGCCAAATTGAAAATGTTGCAGGCTCGGTTTGATTGAGCCTGTTCATGGACGGTACTGGAAATTGAAAGTTCACGCCCCCTAGCGACGGCTTAAGCAAAATTCAACATTTAAACACGGAAATGGTGAAATTTTGAATTTAGAAACATCCGCAGATGTGTTCATGAAACCTTTAATGTGACACAGTAATGCCACTCCATGAAAAGCGGCGTATGGTCCCCATGTCCCCTAGACGTGAAAACAATGAGCAGAACTAAAAAAAATGGAAATGTAAAAGGGAATCTGAGGTTGCGAAGCCTGCATATCACGGACACGACGTATTTTTAGAGTTATTGCCCTTGACTTAGTAAAAACTTGCAATTTTCAACTTGTGTTGCATGTAACTCAAAAAGGATTTGACCTAGAGTCATAAAACTTTACAGGAATGTTGATCAGCATGTGAAGTTGTGCACCTGGGTATTTTCGTCTGGATTTATTCAGTCTTTTTAGAGTTATTGCCCTTGACTTAGAAATCTTTTGCAATTTTCAACTTGTGTCGCATGTAACTCAAAAAGGATTTGACATAGAGTCATAAAACCT
Organism: Ruditapes philippinarum; assembly: GCF_026571515.1. Classification (NCBI taxonomy): domain Eukaryota; kingdom Metazoa; phylum Mollusca; class Bivalvia; order Venerida; family Veneridae; genus Ruditapes; species Ruditapes philippinarum. The sequence continues at coordinate 21,934 of NW_026864199.1, forward strand.
TATGGGAATGTTGCTCCGCATATGTTGTTGTGCAGCTTGGGTTTCACTTGTGGATTTATCCAGTATTTGTAGAGTTATTGCCCTTGACTTAGTAAAAACCGTTTCATTATGTTGTATTATTTGTTCCTTGAGTGCTTGAGTAAGAATCAACCATCTTTACAGGAATGTTGATCAACCTCACTAAATTACAGGAATAATGATCAACATCACTGTGAAGCTATGCACCTGGGACTTTGCATGTGGATTTTTTTCAGTTTTGTTAGAGTTATTGTCCTTGACTTACAGTAGTGTAAATTTGCAATTTCTAACTTGTTCATGCATAGCCCAAAAAGTATTTGACTTGTAGGCCTGAAAGTTTACAAGAATGTTTGTCAGCATGTGTACTTATGCACCTTGGGTTTTGCTTGGGGATTTATTCAGTATTTGTAAAGTTCTTGCCCCTTTACTTAGTAAAATATTTTTAGTTTTCAAACTTGTGGCACATGTAGTCCAAAATATATTTGACCTAGAGTCATAAGATTGACAGAACAGTGGCGTGTGGGGGCACCCGTGTCCTATGGACACATTTCTATGTTCTTAGAAGATATTGACTTCCATAGTAACCTTTGACTTTCCCTAGCAACCATTGACTTCCTTAGCAACCAGTTTTCGTAGCTACCACTGACTTCCCATAGCAACCATTCTCTCAGTTTCCACCAGAGACTTCTTTAGCACCGAGTCACATTCCGTGGCATCTAGTGACTTCCCATAGCAGCAAGTTTATTTTCCATAGAAACCATTGACTTTCCATAAGCACCATTACCTTTCCATAGCAGCCATTGAATTTCCATTGCTAACAATGACTTTCATAGCAACCACTGATTTTCATAGCAACTATTGACTTCCATAGCAACCATTGACTTTCCCTAGCAACCATTGACTTCCACAGCAACCAGAGAATTTTCATAGCAACCATTGACTTCAATAGCAACCACTGACTTCCTATAGCAGCCAGTGTTTGATATAGCAAGCAGTGACTTTCAGTTGCCATCATAGACTTCCTTAGCACCCAGTGACTTTCCTTGACATCCAGTGACTTCCCATAGCAACCATTTCCTTTCCAAAGCAACCATTGACTTTCCATAGCAAAAAGTGACTTTCATAGCAACCACTGATGTTTCTATCAACTTTTATCTTCTATAGCAACCATTGACTTTCCCTAGCAACCATGGACTTCCATAGCAGTAACTTTCAGTTGCCACCATAGGTTTCTTTGCACACAGTGACATTGTGCCACATCCAGTGGAAGTCAGAATACTCCTTTGTTTACATTTTGCTACTATTATGACAAATTCTTGTATGTTGAGCGCTACTTTCGTTAAATGTTTCACCTCAAGCATACTCTTAATTAATTGTCAAAACATTACTAAACACATTTTTAACCTTTCGAATGAATTAAAAATTTATTGGTTTCTGAGGCATAATGTGCTTTTAAATGTGAAATTGTTTGTGTATTATTGAGCTGGCTGGGACATTAAAATGTATTGTATCATTTTTTACGATTTGGTTGTAGAGAAAGCAAATTGTGGATAAACATGTTCTTGCAAGTAGAGCAAAGCATTAAACGTTAACCATTTACAGAAAATTATACCATGTTACTTGTTATATACTATATATTTCTAAAGTTTACAGGAAAGTAAGAGTTGATTTGTTCATGCCACAACAGGGATGCAAAGTATTCAATGACAGTTTTGGAAAAATTATAGTCAATGGTAAGTACTGAAAAATTTGAAAAGTCTTAAATGAACTCCACTGAGGTCCAAAATACTTAAAATATAAAATTTAATATTCTTACATCGATCAGCTGTGGCACTCAAAACAGAAAGATATGCAAAATATCAATTAAAAATATACTAACTAGTACTCGGAAATAAATTGAAAATCGTATTTTTGTACAATTCTTAGCCCAATTTGATTAAGAAGTATTGTAACACTGAAATATTGGTCATTTCACAATTAAAATAATCCTTCTGGAAAAATGAAGTGAGGGAATGATCTGAAAATTTCCACACACGTTATTTGTCTAGATCTACATCAAATAGATCATATCATTTATCTTGAAAAACTGTTTCAAGTCCCATCTTGTCAGAAAACCTCAGTGAAGTCCCTTGATCAGTTATAATGCTGCTAACGGATGGTGATATCTGGTGGCTTTCTAGGACATACCGGTTTCTAGGACATACCGGTCTATGTCAGTAAACAAGGGATTCTATATATCAAATTAAAGGTTAGGAACTGTAGTTTATAAAATTGCATGTTGCAACCGGTGTCAACATTTTCATCCCAGATCGCCTCCAAGATGGTCGCCATATTTTAAGATAATAAATATATAGAGAAGTTGCACTCAAATTAAATGATTTGAATTGTTTGATATTCCAAGAAAACCTTCAACATCATACTTAAAGATACCAGGAGACAATTAAAATATGATGATTTTGTTGGAAAAAAAACTTTTTTAACTTGTTTTCCTGAAAAAAGACTGTGTTTGAAATTGTCATTGATATTGTCATATGTATTATCTTTTTATATAAAATGTATTTTCCACACATTACAACATATAATTGATTAAAAGTATTAAAATAATTAAGATAATATCATTTGCTTGAATATTTTGCATTACTATGTTGTTATTTTTATAACTAATTTCCCCAGAAACTATAAAAGCTTTTCACCTCAAACTTGGTATACATGACTATTGTCATGAAACAACACCATTTTTAAAGAGCAGATAATCCTAAAATTATTTTTGCAAAATAACACCTCTTTTTCATCTTAGATTTTAAGACCTTAAGTTAATGTTTTTGTTAAGGTCTATTTTCTAAGTAACTATCCATTTTAATTCACATCAAACTTGATGTACATATCAAAATACCATTTCAAAAAGACAGATAATCCAACAATTTGCAAAATTATCCCCCTTTTTAGCTCACCTGTCACATAGTGACTCTCCTCATAAATTGCTAAGCCAATTTCATCCAAACTTCACAGGAATGTTCCTTTGGTGGTCACATTTGAAAATTGTTCAAAGAATTTAATTCCATACATAACTCTGGTTGCCATGGCAACCGAAATATTTCCTAATATGAATATAGTAAATTTTTTAAATATCTTATTTTATCTTTATATCTTTATTAACAGTTTAAAATATTACTTGTTCCTTGTCATTTTTATATTCAGGTAAGCGATTTCAGGGCCATTATGGCCCTGTTGTTACTTATTTTCTTTCGCTTCTGTCAATAGACTTACTACGGAATGAAGAATTTGGGTTTTTCCCAGTTAATTCCGGGGGTACAAACAAATTCGATAGTTACAGCTTCAAAAATGCGCGCAACAGATGACTTTTCTGTTGTAACCGATGTTGTGCTGTAAAGTTATAACGGTTTGTTTATATCAGGGTATAAGATTGGAAAAACCCACATTTGCCGAGTTCAATCTACATGTGTATTTCTCAAAAACTTTCCATTAGTTAATGACTTTTAACTTGGAATACATTTTAGTTTTTAAATTGAAATGCATTTCTAAAGGCCAGGTTACTTTTTGGGTATTTTTTTCAGAGTTTTCAGAGTTATGCTCCCTTCTGACTTTGAATTTCTTGGTTAACTTTTTTTCTTATCAAAGTATCAAAAGTATGCAAGGCACAAAATGACATGTACGATGAAAGAGACCTATGTGTAAACATATATATAGTGTTTATAAAATTTTATTATTTTGCATTTAACGTGCAGAAAATATATACTTTTTAGATAGAGAAAAAAAACACACTTGTAAATGAGGTAAAGGGGACATGAATCCAACTGTATCAACTGATTCCGCTAGTGAGCAATACATATAGATTTTGTTCACATACATGTAAACTTTGTCCGGTGCCAAGTAGGGATATTTGGCTCAGAAAGTGAGAGATTGTATCTCTTAAGAGGGAAATTTATCTACAAAGTGTTATTTAAGGGGTGGAATTTATTCATCAATACAGATAAAAAGAGTGTATAAATTTCAAAAAAAAACTTAGTAATTTTGATATACATGTATATGTATCAAACCACATACATACTGTAGTGTAATTAATTAACTAACACAAGCAATTGTAGAAATAATATTTGGACAAAAAATTTATATAGAGTCTCTGGTGTTAAATTGCGGAAGTATAAAAGTTTGATTGATAATCCACCAAGTATCTCTCTAACTCCATAGTTGAAGGTTGCGCCATGACTTTATCATATTTAGTATGGATATTTTATCATAACTAGCGAACTAATGTTTAATATGTATCATTGATGAAAATACTTAAGTTGTCGACAGCTTATTCCAAAGCAGTGAAGAAGATGTAGATACAATACATTATATGTCTCTTAGAAACATCATTAGCAGTGCAGACAAATTCTTGTCTGATATCAACACAGTTCTTAACTTATCAGTATGTATCAAATAAAAAATAAAATAATATAAACATCTCTTAAAATACATTCATGTACTGTATATTCATATCGATAATTTTATTTTAAAATAATGAAACATGCCACAGGGGTTGACATATCAATGTAAACAATGACCACTTCTTGTTCATTAAAACTTCCATCTTGCAGTTTCATACACTACAGTTCCTAATATCCTCTCTTCTTAGCAACTTAATCTTCACTATTTTATAGCAGATCTTAGAGCATGGATTACCAATGGTAATCTAATTTCTAAAAATGTAAAAGTTAGTAGATGTTACTGTTTTACACATCATTTATTACAATAGCATACTTTATCAGTGGTCCTATGTCAGGAATTGTCATTAATTAGTAGATTTAAGTGCTATATGATTTTTTAATAAGCAATGTCCCATTGCAATTTACTATGTATATTTTGAATACATGTTTAACTGTAATTGTGGATGGAATACACAGTGTTTTTATAGATATGTATACTGTAATAAAGTTCTCAATAATTTTGAATGACTGTTTTAATGTTTTTAACTAGGATTTTTATGTTACATAATGATTGACTCCTATAAATCTGTGATAGATTTGCCATGCTTTTATTGCTGTTTTTACTATATGTTTTGTACTATGTAAATATACATGTATGAGACATAAATAAACAAATAAACAGTTTAATTTGATATATAGAAACCATTGTTTACTACCATAGACCGGTTAGTTTCACTAAGCCAGGTCAAGTTTGCAGCATTATTATCCAAGTATGATCATCAAAGTTATTGAATTTGAATGTGAAGTAGTGTTTGCATTTTCATGATTTGTTTAAACGTAATATACATGTATATGTATAATTGACTTTGATTAAATATAATATAAACTGGGTAAGGGTATTTCCAAACTTTTAAGGGGAAACATGTATATTGAGTTTGCAGGCGTGTTTTACCTACATAAATATATTGTTCTTGTAAATATACATGTAAAACACAATGAACAAAACTGAAATTTTAAATACTCCCGAAGTCTATATTTCCACACATGGAGTGTCAAACGAACACATTGTGGTGTATTTCTGAACATTTTTTTTTCAAAAATGTTGTTTATCATTCAACTTACTTTTAACTCATTGTATTATCTGTATAAATAAAAAAGAGGTCATGAGTTTGATGCTTTGATTTAGCAGGTAAACTTAGATGTTGAATAATCTGCCCTAGTTTTAATGCTAAATCATTACGTTCTTTAAACTCAGTATTCTTTTATTTCTGAAACATACAATATGTTCTCATTACTACCTTGATTACAGTTAAAACGAATCATGTTAACTTATAAGTAGCTATGCTAATGACATATTAGTAATAAAACATTGCTGTGTCCCATGCGGTGCCCCAATGTTTTGTTCCGTTCCGTTCCGCAACTTATGTATCAATAGGCGTTGTTTAAAACATTTGGCAAGAATTAAAAATTGATGTCCCGTTAAGAATTGTATCACTTATCATTACTGTTTAAAGATAATGATTCTTTTACAGAATATTTTACTTTTTTACATACTAAAAAAAGAAAGAAAAAAGGAAAAAAGAAAACAAAATATGCAAAAAGTAACAAAATTAAAGTTGTCACATTTGGCCGCGTTCTATAGAACTAATTCTGTTCGAGGACGTATTTTATTCAAGTGCACGGTATACTTTATTTTATTCAAGTGCACGGTATACTTGTAGTGCGGAAAGATTTGTATACATTTCTCATATATTGACAGGGTTTCTATTGATCATAAAATGATCAATATATTCGATCTATTTGTACAAATGTATATACTAAATGCAGAAATGTTTTATCTATTGAAGATCATACAGGTAAACCTATGACCTCATGTATACAAAAACATGACACTGAAATTTACACTTTGAAGTAATTTACACTATCAACTAAAACATAATTGTGTTGTAATTGTAAATAATATAAAACTTGTTCAATAAGCGGTTAATTTCTTGTGTCACAAGTTCATAGTGTTTTATATGGATACTTATTTTAACTCGTAAGTTTTTTTTTTATTTTTTAGTAGATCTTCTATTTTAAAATTAAAACTTAACATTTAATGATTTATCACACAGAAACTTTTTCACAGGTAAAAAGTTATTAAGATTAAGTCTTTTTTTTTTTTTTTTTTTGACAATTTCAAATATTTCCGTGGGTTTCGATTCGGATTTTTAACTTTATTTCACCCCATTTTTAATTCAATAAGTACCTAAAGAACGCTACATTTGTTCACAAAATTGATGGAAAAATCTCGCTGAACTCGCAATATATAGGGTATAAAAGTCAATATCTTATATTTAATAATTATACATGTAGGGTGTCCCATACGATACCGGAACTTCACGTGCATAGATGTCGTCTGCTGTTAATAACATTAAATAACAGCTATAAACTTGAACATCAAATTACAAATGATGATAAGAGAAAAAAACAACAAAGAAACAATTAAAACGCGTGAAAAACGTGACATTTCATTTTACTCGTGAAACAGTAACTTTTCATTTTATTCGTGAAACAGTACCTTTTCATTTTACTCGTGAAACAGTACCTTTTCATTTTATTCGTGAAACAGTACCTTTTCATTTTACTCGTGAAACAGTACCTTTTCATTTTATTCGTGAAACATTCCCTTTTCATTTTATTTGTGAAACGGTACCTTTTCATTTTACTCGTGAAACAGTACCTTTTCATTTTATTCGTGAAACAGTACCTTTTTATTTTATTTGTGAAACAGTACCTTTTCATTTTACTCGTGAAACAGTACCTTTTCATTTTATTCGCGAAACAGTACCTTTTCATTTTATTCGTGAAACAGTACCTTTTCATTTTACTCGTGAAACAGTACCTTTTCATTTTATTCGTGAAACAGTACCTTTTCATTTTTATTTGTGAAACAGTACCTGTTCATTTTACTCGTGAAACAGTACCTTTTCATTTTATTCGTGAAACAGTACCTTTTCATTTTATTCGTGAAACAGTACCTTTTCATTTTACTCGTGAAACAGTACCTTTTCATTTTATTCGTGAAACAGTACCTTTTCATTTTATTCGTGAAACAGTACCTTTTCATTTTACTCGTGAAACAGTACCTTTTCATTTTATTCGTGAAACAGTACCTTTTCATTTTATTCGTGAAACAGTACCTTTTCATTTTACTAGTGAAACAGTACCTTTTCATTTTATTTGTGAAGCAGTACCTTCCATTTTCTCATTTAGCAAAATTAGACACTGTCTGAACGCACATATAATATGCCCATCTTTGGGTTAAATACTTTTATTGCAGAAATTTTTTGAAATTTTAAAATTCTAATTGAATTTTTCAAACTTGAAAGAGAGAGAGAAAAAGAACAAACTTTGTTATTACTTGTCAAGTTATTTTGACCCTTTCTTTCTTTCTTTCTTTCTTTCTTTCTTTCTTTCTTTCTTTCTTTCTTTCTTTCTTTCTTTCTTTCTTTCTTTCTTTCTAATGATATTTGTATTTACCTATATATAGAGTTTAAAACTTAACATACCTTCTTTGTATATACTCAAAAGATGTTTATTTTGCATTTAAAAAGACTGTAAAGCAATAACCAGCATTTTCAAATATCAACTTTGAGTATTATATATCTTTAACGAATGGGGGTATTAATGATTTTATAGTTATTTAATCAATAAGTTTTATCAATTACATGTAATTGTTTAGACTAGAGCGACTATAAGTGGAAGCAATTTTTGTTTTCAATTTTCTTTAACCTTTCAAAAAGGTTTGATTTAACTTAATGATGGAAATCGTTGGTTTTGTTTGCATGCACCATAACTCATTATTTACTTGACATTGCATAAATGACATATTGTTTATTCGACAATCACACTTTTTTCAGACAACTCTGTTCTTGAGATGTTATTCTAAATGCAACGGCCGAGATCCATCCAGTCAACACGACCGTTCACGCCTCGGAACTCAAAAGGTATATACAATGTATAGAGGTGAGGTAACAAGACTGAAAACAGTTAACAAATAAAAATCCCCCGGTAAATGCACACATGACCTCGTGTTCAAAAAGCAAATTATCCTGTTTTTATTCCCCAGTGCTTTATGAAACTAAAATTAATCTTATTAAAATAAAATAAAATGTTAAATAAACAAAACCAAAAACATGGTGACCATTTTTGGGATAACAATACAAAATATATGCATATTCGGCTCAAAATAAGGATCAATATCAATTTTTGGATCAACTCTGAAAAGCCCATATCTTGTAAAGTAAAAAAAAAAATCTAGAATTTCATGAACATGTTATTTCAAGCCCAATTTTATTAAGTTAATAATTGAATATTAAATCTATGATGATAAACAATGGCGATTTTTTAGTATTTAATTGGTTCCTAAAGTGGATCTTGATTCTAGAATCATAGTGAACACGGGACAAGGGGCTATAGATTACATACGCCCAATAAGACCATGTTATAGATATAAGATCATGGTATAAATATAAGACCAGTGTATAAATATAAGACCATGATTTCAATAAATCATTCACGAGAACCAATAAATTCATTGATTTATGATAGTTCTTTTATTTGTTAAATAATTTGTAACGCAAGATATTAAAAAAACGTTAGCATACTAATTAAGGTAATAGATACCGAATATGCACTAATGCTTCATTAACCATGTCTTATTACTTTTCATTCAAGATCGTACCGGTACGGCACGGAGCTACAATGTTGTAGCACTGGATACAGGATTTTATCCTCAACCTTTTAGTAATCCTAATCACGAGACGCTTATGAAACAATGGGCTTTACAAGGATATCAATGGTTCTCTTGCAGTGATGGCCAGATGCCAAGTAGAGCTGTTCAGAGAGGATATTCACGTGCTGGGGAACCACTGTATATTGCCCGGGCTATGTCACCAGGAAATACCCATTGTCTAGGTTATTTCATATAGAATTAATGATTTTTTTAAATCACTAAACTTATATCGCCATTGTCTTTATTCAAATAAAAATCTACTGAGATTGTCTGATTTTCCAGTAATTGTTTTTCCCATCCTTTCATTTAAATTAACGTACTTACTCTCTGATTAATATTTTTTTGCAGAACCATGATGACGTGCAACTATTGAAGCGCTTCAACTTCCGGTTTTATGTTCTTTTTTATTTTCAGGAATATTTCATCCATCTTCAGGACAATGTTATTTCTGCTGGAGAGGACGAGAATACCGGTCAAGTACATACGACATTTTATGTCAAATGCCGAAGTTAAAAAACAGAGCCACAGCAATAACAACACCAGTAACAAGTGAAACTGCAACATTTGGTGATACCATGAAGGTTATGACACTACGTAGTCCTTTAAAATTTTCAAACTATAATCGAAAATGAAACATGACCTAATTTGAGGCGTGTGATGCAAAGTCAATTTACTATGTCATTTTGTGATAGATCATATGTTTAACTTTCAGTCGGTATATTGCCATATAACATAATGTTTAAATATAGATTATTTTTACACAAAAATTAACCTCCGGTGAATTAATGTTTGTTAGTCTGTATTATTGTTTCTCCGTTATTTCTGCATGTGAGTACCATTTAGTGATAATTACACGGGTGTATTTTGGCATGAACTTATAGCAGACTAAACTGTAGCATCATCGTTTAAATACAAAGAGAGCTTCGGCTTCCTTTCAAAATTGTCACAAATAATTGTTCCATGTCATGAATCAAGGTTGTTTGGTGACATTTTCCATTACCCGTATACGGTTATTTACTCTATAGCGATTTCCGGGCATGCCGCCGAATTGTAGTGTCAATTGAAACGCCGCCACTACTACAGTTCAAAGGAAACCTTTTTTTCTTCGATTTTCGATATTTGATGCAGGGCTTACAAAAATATATAATATGACAACAACACTTAAATTGGGCGACATGCTCTAGCTCAGACGTTGTTAAAGGAACAATTCATCGTATACTTCTAAAAGAGATAGCTCTGTTGTTAACCACAATATGATATTCCCCAAAAATATTGCGATTTCAGTTTTGATTTCTCAAAGCATACCTCTTTTAGACAAGTATGATGGATATGCCACTTTCTTTTAAAACTATTTTTTTTGGAAATTTCAGTGGATATAATGCATGGTTGTCTGTGAAGACATGCTACAAACATATATTGTCTGCATAATGTTTCTAGAAAAGTATAAAATTAAATAGACAGCAAGTTTTTCTATTGCTTTCACTTTCTGGAAAAAGAAACACATGAAGTAAAAATACACTCAAACTACGAATCGATCAACTCACACCTCATTAAGAAAGGTGTACTGCTATTTTCATTATTGTTATTTCAACTTCGACAAATATTTTGAATGTCGGTATTTAGAATTCCCGTTTATAGAATTTTTAACTGTTATCACATATTCTAAAGATCTAACATGGATGTCATCTTTTGAATGAATTGCACAATCATATGTAACGCTTCAACGCTAAGGAGTATAGACCTTTTTACAATACATTTCTTCCATAGCAACCAATGTTGCATTTCGCGCATGCGCATTCTGCCTAGGGCAAAAGCGCAATAAAATTGACAACAGTGTATGATACTTTAAAGCTTTAATAGTCGTGATTCCATGTTTTATCAACCAGAAAACAGTAATTTTGGGATGACTTAAAACGGTAAGTACTTAAAACGTCAATTGATATTTATAACAGATATAATAAATATGCAGGACTAATAATCCAATGGTCAAAAGGCGCATACAACAACAACAACAACGTCTGTTTAAGGTATCATAAGACGACTTTTACATCCGTAATTTAAATTTAAACAGCAGGGTGTTAAAGATTAAATTTTATTACCCCTGTATTACATAATATTACAGAATGTGTATTGTACACTTCCTTTGGATTGGCCAGGCGGTAAGTGTCAAACACGCGACCGTGGTTGTTTGTTTCCAGCTAGATATTGTATAAATATCATTCAACCGGGACGTTTTAGAACCATGACATAGTTATCACGTACAATTATGAAAATCGTAATTTAAGTAACTTTTATATATACCGATTTCATCAATGTTTATTGATTTGTGAAGTGACAATTAGTGTGACTTGCATTAAAAAATATTAACATGTGTTACGAGGAACCGGATAAAATGAGTGTTATTTCACTTTCCTTAAAGATTTTGAAAAAAAAATTAACTATTTAAAATATATTTATGTGACTTAAAAATTATCTGTTTTGCATCACAGTCAAATAAAGGATAAAATCAGGTAAACTGAACACTAAAAATGCATTATCAACGGGCCTGTTCTAACTATTTTCAGAATGCTAATTAACCTCGATTTTCATAAGTTATAAAATTTCTTTTATCTTTTTTATGAACTATTTCAACAACAATTTAGTTGACTCCCTTTTGAATAAAAAATATAATTCCACATTTTCTTAAAAAACATCTCAATGTCAGGTCCTTGACCGTAAGCGGGCCCACCGTAAGGGGGAATTCTTAAACAATTTCCTTTTCAAAGCTATAAAGGAATCTTTTTAATTTTCGTTTAAAGCTATTTTCTACCTTTCACCTTAAACTAACTCGGAATTGTCTATATGAACTTCTTCTATATTTCTATGTGAGACTATTTTTTTTTTGCCCTACGCAGATTGCGCATGTGCGGGGAAATACTACCTCCGGTCGATTTTTCATAGCAACGGACCGCATCGTAAAAAGGTCTATATGGCTGTAATACTGTATTTGTCTAAAAAGTTAAATCGTCCACCATATTTACAACACATTTTTTCAATGAAAATAATGCTATTTTTCGAAACACAAATGTAAAGCGCGTGGATTGTTCGTTTATGTGTTTACAAGTTCCAGATATGACAGGCACCCATGAAAACCTTTTTTTTTCAAGAAAGTGGGTTGTTATAACTGTCTACGGATATAAATAGAATGATGCGAACGAATATGTATGAACAATTTCTTTAAATCTGGTGAAAGTAAAATTGTCATCGGAATAATAACAGCAATTATACCGACCACACCCATACACTTAACCGACGCTCTCCTGTCGTCTGCACTTGTCAACTTCCGCATATGAGCTCCAGTTGATTTAAAGTTAACTGTTAGATTTTTCACGAACTCCTTGGCGATGACTTTCGCTTGCTCCGTGGTAATGTTATTGTGTTCTATTGACGACAGTGTTGTAACTGTGTAAGTTGAATGAATCGTTTCCGTGTAAGTAAATACACTCGTTGAATACATAGTTTGTGTAACATTTGAAAACACCGTGTTTGTTATGGTTCGAGTGACATTAAATTGTTCTGTAACTAAAGACGTTATTATACTTGTCGCTGTTAAATAAATAGAAGAAATACTTGAATATATGACTATGGACGGGCAAAGAGTTGAAGAAGTTGGTACTACAGCCGTGGAAGAAGATGGGACTAATGTACTGCTTGGTGTTGGAACGATGCTCGGAGAATAGTCTGAAAGAAGTAAAATAGTGAAGTCAAATCGTTAATGAAAAATAAGATGGAAAGAAATGTGGGATAATAATGTAAACTCATCAAAATGACTGCATGTGTCCTCATCATCATTAGTTCATTTCTTCAGAGTTTGCGGTTTTATATCGTAACCAGACTGACACAAAGTCCTTTTGTATATAAAGCGTAATGTATCAATTCAATTCAACACTTTTTATTTTAAACTACATTGCTTGAAAAAAATGAGGTGTAAAATTTCTAATGTCACTCGGCGATAGGCATTCTATCAAATGTCCACTAGATAAAGCAAACTCCCCGCGGCGATAATTCCCCCTGATCAGTACAGGGATAATTTAAGTAGAACTATTTGCAAATGCGTATGCGGACGGTTTCCGGCTGGTTGCCTGGATAACTACAAAGTAGACTGAACGATCTCTATAGTCTAGCGCAATAAAACATTTTAAAGCATAAGATATCAATCAATCCGCGTGCACTATGAATTAAGTCTGTCCTCCATATAAGATTGTATCATTCAGCTAACAATATTGTTATGAACATTGAAACTCCGTCAGTATTAATTGGAACCGAAATTGCCGGAATGTCTATTATCAGGTTAAAATGTGCGGGAAATTGGCTGAATTTCTGTTATCACGTTAAAAGATGCAGGAAATTTGCGGAATATCTATTATCAGGTTACAATGTGCAGGAAATCGACGGAATATCTATTATAAGGATTAAATGCGCGGGAATTGGCGAAATATCTATTATCGGGGAATTGGCTGAATTTCTATTATCACGTTAAAATATGCAGGAAATCGGCGGAATATCTATTAACAGGGTTAAATGCACGGAAAATTTGCGGTATATCTATTATCAGGTTAAAATATATATATATATATCTGATATCTGGTTAAAATGTGCGGGAAATTGGCGGAATATGTGTTATCAAGTGATCTTTGTAACAAAATACGTATTACCTGAATCAGAGCAGTTATGTCCAGGTATATGACTGTTGTCATGTGCAACGACCGGGATGGTCTCGTTTAATGTCACTTAAAAAAAAAAGAAAATGGGTGCTATGTACTTTTAAAGATACTGAATTAGAACTCATTTGCCTGAAATTTCATATATAATTTGAGCCGCGTCACGACAAAACCAACATAGTAAAAGTGTTGGTAAGCGAAAAGGTCGCAAACGCACTATGTTGGTTTTGTCGTGACGCGGCTCATTTAGTTTTAAGTCAAATATTTAACTAGGCATCAAGACACACCCAGATGTAACGTTTTAATATCATTTTAAGGTATTAAAAGCAAAAAAGCTAGAAAATGTATACTCTTCCAGCTTGTAAGTAACAAATACGTTTTAAGTCACGGTAGATAAAAGAATATTCGAAAAAAAGGTAAATACAATGAAAAGAATATATAACGTTTCAATAGAAATGGTTAGGAAACTACCCGCCTATATGACTGAAATACTGTTGGAAAAGGCGTAAAATGAAACAAACAAACAAACAAACAAATCAATAGAAATATTTTTCAAATGTAAATAACAGAAAAGATTATCACCATTGTAACAAAATTTGCTGAACATCTGAAAATTTACGAGCCCAGGATCTATTGAGGCCAACATAATACATGTATCTGGGAACATCTCGACGGTGGCCCAACAATCAACGTTACCAGAACATTCTGACTTACAGTCCGAGCTATTAGTGCTCATTGACAGAAACTGACTATCCAGTCGAGAAATGTATGAACATGGAACGTCTGTAAAATAGAACACATATATACAATTATTAAGAACTTAAAACTTATTTGCTGCTTCTCATTATTCAATTAAGTCTAGAAAATATCCATAATAGCCATTAAAGGTTCGAGGGCCATTTATTTTCTGGTGGCTTGAATTCCTTCTAGGATTGCAATGAACTTGTGTCTCGTGGAGTTTACTTATTTTCTAGGAGTAGTGATTGTGAAACATGAAACGTCGGTGATATATGGTTAAATGATGCTCAAAAATTCAATTTCAAAATGATCATTGATAATGTTTATTATTTTCATAGATGATAGTAGCTATAATTTTAGATCTAATTGTTTACATTTTAAATGATTTATCCCTAAAAATTGTCAAAACTTGATAACGCTTTGATATACAAGGTTCACATTGTAAATAGATATTGATTCTATGTTCAACAAAAAGAATTTGCATCACTTATAGTGTAATAGAATGTCGGCGTATCATTTTCATCATTTTAAGCATGCTCCGGATTTGTATTTTGATAATAACTTTATTGAAAGTTCAGGATGTGAGAGATCAAGGATATGAATCATGGGTCTTACAACTGAAAACAAATTTACTTGTTTATACTCGTATTACTTCGATGATGTTTTCGATTTATGTCTTCTTTGATTCTGTTCACATAGGCAGCAGTTTTAATACTAGTTGTTGGAACATTCTCTTTTAAATGAGCCGCGTCACGACAAAACCAACAATGGGTTTGCGACCAGCATGGATCCAGACCAGCCTGCGCATCCGCGCAGTCTGATCAGGATCCATGCTGTTCGCTTACAGACCCTACAACAAGAAAGTAACTAAACTAAGAAACTAATAGCGAACAACATGGATCCTGATCAGACTGCGCGGATGCGCAGGCTGGTCTGGATCCATGCTTGTCACAAATACATTATGTTGGTTTTGTCGTTACACGGCTCATTTGAATTGTTTAAATATTCTGATTCCAATCTGCCTATCCGTGTTTGAGCATAAGGGACAGTTGAAAATTTGTAAATTTTAAACTCGATAGAAGCATTATTAATTACGTTCATACCTGTTTCTACCTGACATAAAAACCCTTGATTTGTGTCGCACTTCTTCCTCTCCCCAATTTGATCTTTCCTTATCCGAAAACAGAGCATAGTGCTTTGCCAGGTACCTGGGTAATTTTCGCCAAAATTCAGAGGTGAGCAATCTGAAACCCAGTGACGATTGCCTTCTGTCATCTCAACGAGTCCAATCCAATATTCTTTTAAACTAAAACAACGTTGTGACAGCATTTTCAACAAATGTTGAAGCATTCAATATCAGTTTACAGAAATAAAAATGGACACATTTAAGTTTTATAGACGTCTGCAATGATTCTATCCCCATATACACTGCTCAGATTACGGTAATATCCGAGAATTCTTGGACTTATCCAAAATGCTTTAACTGTATTAGTATTATTTAAACGTAAGATTGTGTATTAAATATTTTTCTAGCTTTGTATTGAATGTTTTGCTAGTTTTGAATTGAATATTTTGCTAGTTTTGAATTGAATATTTTGTGAGTTATGCTGTAATTACAATAATTTCTCGATTTTATGTAGAACCATAGAATATGATTTAATTGAACTAACTATATACTATTATTGCGATTGCGAATAATTAACAAGTCAAGATTTCACATAAAAATAGGTTTGCCTTGTCTAGTTTAGTGAATATTAATATACATACAAGATGTCTGTTTGGTAGTTTTCGAATGCAAGGTCAGAAATAAAGTCCAAGGTTGTTTGTGAATCAATCTTTGCCAGATCTCCACCTAAAGTTTGACACACTGTTCGGGCCTCATTCCAAGTTGCCAAAGTTGGATAGTAAACATAGTTGACCAACACGTTTGGTTGAAAGAAATCTGAAACATAAATGTTCGTTTTGTACAAATCCTAATGGGGACCATTTCAAGTTTCATCTTGGCAATTCAGTATCCGAGACTGTTACTGCGCGATCATTAAAAAAACCTCTTTATGAATAAAATCAAAATACAGACGGACGGACAGAAGTCATAATTCAATATAAATTATACAAATTCCGACACCGTAAATATTAACAACAATATAGTGCAACGTTTTAACAACGACCTATTAAAAATTAAAGGAGCTACTCTAATGCAAGATTCAGAGGCCAGAAATTACAGAATACTGAAACAACAAACTACTATTATTCAGCAGAAGAAATTAAAAATTACCCGCTAGAATTAATAATTAAAATATAAATGCAAGCTAAAAAAATTCCAGAGGATAAAGGCGCACAAAGTATTTCAAATGGAGTCCTAAGAATAAAATCCCTTTTATACAGACATGGAATAGGAACTGTATAAAATACAAGTGTTAAAGAAATGTAAAGTGAGTACTTATACTTCAATAAAATTGAGCCGTGTCATGACAAAACCAACATAATGGGTTTGCGACCAGCATGGATCCAGACCAGTCTGCGCATCCGCGCAGTCTGATCAGGATCCATGCTGTTCGCTATCGGTTTCTATACTGATTATAGAGTTGGTAAGCGAACAGCATGGATCGCGGATGCGCAGGCTGGTCTGGATCCATGCTGGTCGCAAACCCATTATGTTGGTTTTGTCATGACACGGCTCAAATTCTTTTCTTGCATTCAAAAATACAAAAATAATGAAGAGAGAAAGAGAAAAACAAAAGAAAATGTATATCTAATATAGCTATTATTGAAGTTACCCTGAAGTTATTTAAATATTGATAAAGAAATTATCTAAATTTTCATAAGATTCACGTTATAAAACATTCTTGTTCTCTGTCGCCTCCAACCCTCACAAAAAAGACAACAACAAACCCATTTTTATTTTGGATTCGTCGAAACAAATAATATCTAATATCAGATTTTATTTACCTATGACAGGTTCAATTTTTGAAAGCTGTATTCCTTCGCTGAATGTTTTCACTACAACCATAAGATAAAACAAACGAAAGAAAAACTCCTTGATATAAGAAAACATCCTACATGCGTGTTCTTCTTCCTGTTTCTGTGATAAATACTAATACTGTTAGTATCAGACGCATAAAAACATGTCTGCTTTATGAACTGTTTCGATTACCTTTGAAAAGGGCAATGCCCTCTATGTTTTTCATCGGAAATTAGAAAGTGCTTTACGTAAAGTCTTAAAGAAATGTATTACCGATTTTTATGATATTCAATGCCAGTATCAATAACATTTACTAACGTTATCCGGGTGGAAATCGACATGATCGCTAATAATGAATGCACGAATTAACCGTGATAACTATAATTAAACGTCGCAGGTAGTACTTTTATTATACTTTCAGATAAAAAGGTAGCATTGTTAGTGTACAATTCAACAATAATAAATAATAATAATACATTTTCCTTTCTTATTATGCTTTCTTTTCATATCATGCTAAAATAAGACTTCAAATACACTAATGTGGCAGGTTTTATCCATATCAGTTGATATAATTTATAATAGAGGAGTCTTAAGTTTTTTTATTGATACCTCAAGTTTGAGAAAATAAGAATAGAACAAAACATGTACAGTACAAAACAAAGTGACATAGTAAAGTGAAACCATGGCAATAATGTGAACACACGTACATAAGGAAAAAATAAAAACAATAGAAATTATACCATTGTAATTTTAGAATTGGTGAATGTGATCATTTTGTATTACTAAGTACAAAATGGTTTTCTTGCTGCAGATTGCTGGATTAACCAAAACAATTTTGCTTTCACTATTCATAAAATTTAAGAATGTTTGGTTGAAAATAAGAACTGTTTTAATATGTCTTTCTCAGTGAGTGAAAAATTACATAAATAATGAAATTCATAACCTTGCTTATGATTAGAACATAAACCACACATTCTTAAACTTCTATCAAACTATAAACTCTACATGTTTCAATTGGCATTTTATGGCCCATACATCTAAATTTGAAGAAAAAACTATTGCTAAATCTGGTGGCTAAATGTTTAAGTATTTTTCAAAACCATTTACCTTTTCAAAAGTTCTTTAATTTAGACATTTATTAGATTCACACACGGAATTTTGACAACTTTGAATATAGAGGATATTTGTTTGTTTGTGTGTAAGATGAAATTTTATTTCATCGAGTGGGCTTTAAAAACAGTATTCTCACGAGTGGCGTAGCCACGAGTGAGAATACTGTTTTTAAAGTTCACGAGATGAAATAAAATTACATCTTACACAACAAACAGACAAATTTTCTTTTTATTTTATGCTTAAAAACAAGTTAAAACGAAATTTCCATAATTTTAACGTTAATATTAAAATCTGTTTCCCCCATTGAGAGCCCCATTTAGACGGAATTTCTCATTTTAAACAAGAAGTCTTGAGCTGAAAAAAAAAGTCCGCCAATCAAGGTTAAATGACGGTGATATTTATTCATTTTATCAAAAATATGAATGATCGCTTGTTTTAATAATAAAAACAAACAATTCTTGTAGGAGAAAAAGTCCAACCATCCATCCATATTTCTGTTACTTACTGCGAATTTATATTAGACCTGGCTTTGTAAAATGTAAACGGCAGCCATTTTTTAAAGTTGTGTATTTCATGGGAGGAAAATAATTGTGTAAGATTCAGAAGGATATAATTTGGATTTGTTAGTCATACACCTTTTTAAAAGAAAGAAAACTTATTTGAGGATTGTAACAGACAAAAAATAAGTGTTGACAGAAGTGAAAACATTCAGAAAAGGAGCTAGGAAATTGGAAAACTTGGAAGCTTGCTAAGGAACGCTGGGTTGATTTACTTATTTTACGAGTGATGGCTGTCAATGCTTTTCAATTTTTCATAAAGCATACGGCAGTTATTGCTCGTAGGATACTTTAATATGCCCAAATGTCATCAAGAGCAGTTTTGCATGGGGAAGGAATGTATTTTTCAGACTGTAAAAACGAAACAAAAAAATTTTTAGAGACGAAATTTGGTGATTGGAATTTGAAGGAATAGAAGTAAGTTTTCTCTCTTTACTACTTTTGACATTTAAGTTATTTATCTATTTCAGCTTTGCTATTTCTTTTGACAGCCTGACATTGTCAGAATTGTCAGTAAAAATAAAATTGAGGTACTACATGGGGAAAATCTTAAAAAAGTAGTTTCGTCATTGAAAAAAGTGAAATTATATTTTGATAATTTTTACTGTGAAATTATCAAATATAATTTTCACGGATAAATCAGTAATCCACTGAAAAGCATAAAATAAAAACTGATATCTAATTCTAACATAAATGATTTTCTTATAATCAAGCACGGAAGTGACTGTTTGAAATATCTAATAGATTGACCTAAAGAAGTTTTCATACATTTCAGCCAAGGAAAATCCTCATAAAGATCATAGTATAATTTCTATGACATGAAATAAAGAATACCTTTTATACATAAATGAAAAAAATCAACAATCTCAAGCATGTTACCAATAATCAAACTAAAGGATTAATATTTTCTAACACATCCCTTTTCCTTTTATAAAGCACAACAATTTTGTGTTTATGTTAAAAACCACATTCCAGCTCACAGAAGAACGGACTTAGAAATTCAGGGGCTAGAGTGTATATGGATTGAACTTCTCTTTCAAAACAAAAAAAAAAATCCTTTTTGGCTCATTTTACAGACCGGTAAACTCTTCTTCACTTGTCATGGGAAAAATTGAGAATTCTATAGGGTTAGCTTTTGATACAAACATTGATAATATATTGATCACGGGTGACTTAAATTTAGATATGCTGAAGTCTTCCACAAGCACAAAAATAAATAGAATAGCTTCACAATATAACATGACACAAGTTATCAATGAGCCAACACACTTTACTTAATCTTCTCAGTCTCTTATTGATATCTTTCTTTTATCATCGACATGCGAGGTGACTTTATTTGGTGTAGGTGAACCGTTTCTTGCCCAAAATGTAAGGTATCACTGTCCTATCTACTGCTGTCTAAAAACTTCCAAACCACATCGTAAATGCTTCAAAAGGTCTGTCTATTTGGAAATTCAATCAGGGCGATTATATCAATTTTAAAAATGATGTGTGTACTTTTAACTGGAACTCTCTCTTCCATGAAGATATCAACATTTACGCTTCAAATGTAACTGATAAAATCATAAAACATATTCCTCATAAAACAATTACAGTTCGGCATTCTGACCCACCTTGGATGCACAATGATCTAAGAAAATTCATGAGAAAGCGTAAAAGAGCATATGACAGAGCAAAAAGAACACAAAAAGAACAACACTGGGACATATACAAACAATTAAGAAATAAAACTACTGAAATTCTAAGAAATGCCAAAAAACATATACAATAAAACTTGCAGAGAAAATAAAAAAATGAAAATATAAGCTCATCTGACTATTTGAAACAACTTAAACAATTTATTACACCCATCATCACATAACACTGGAATAAAACACACTTATTGATAATGGTACTCCTATAACATCAGATATTGACAAGGCTAACCTTCTAAATAACTTTTTTTTAAACTTGCATATTGTCACGAGGAAACACATTACTGTATTACTTATAAATAAATCTTTTTAAATTGTCAATACTTGGTTTATTTAAAGATTTAATTCTTGTAAGTCTCTTAAATAGGACCTACTTGTACACTTTCCATTGTATGACAGTGACCCCCCCCCCCCCCCCCCCCGTCTACTCCACTTTCTGTGTCTCTAGTCTGATCTCTTTTTTTCTTTTTTGTCTATTTATCTTCCTTTCTCCCATGTTGAGAAATTATTTAAATTTGGATATAGGCATTGAATCTTATACACTTGACATGTTCAGCTCCTTTTTATGATCCTTCACAAATTACGTCATAGCTACGTAGTAGGTATTTATTATTTGATTGTATTGTATGCTTATTTGTTATACGTACTGTGTACACATGAGCATATTGCCCGAATGTACTTTGAAATAAACTCTTGAAACTCTTCATTATCTTCTTGTAAATATATGGAAGGAATTAAATGCAGGTACAATGAACTGTTATTGCAAAAAATATAATATTATCAAGTTGTTACTAAAATAAAATGTTAATATCAGTGTTCGCGTTTACTGAGTAAACATATCAATTTACTCGCTAAAATTGCCAGGGAGGAAAGAAAAAAAGAGCCGTTAAGTCCCTGGGATGAAACACTTTCTCCCCCGGTAATGGTTAATTCTCTCTCAAGTTTTTTTGCTCTGATTGAAAACGGATTTTCTATCCGCTTTAAATAAATTGTATTTTAAGAACTTGACTTTCACCTCATTTTGATTTGTTCCCTTCTCATAAGCAATGCAGATTTATATCCCAAACGTAGACTAGGAGCAAGTGCTCGGCCTCGTTTTGGGCCAACCTATCAATGGTATCCACAAACATCAACAGTCACTGTTGTCAATATGTTTTGAGATATGAGACTGTTCCGTTGTTAATTAGGAAAATATTACCTTTGAAAAGGTTCAATACACATGGAAATATGTACAAAAATATAAAAGTATTTAAATAAACTCTTATCCATTGCTTATATTAATGCTAGATATGAAGTAAATTTAAGTCAGCAGTCTCTTTTCCACATTCCTTCGAGACTGGAGACCGTTTAAGACTGTAGACCGTCGATTTGCAGGCTCTTCAACATGACGAATTGAACATGACTGTTAATGTTTTTTAGTTTATTGACCTCTAAGTCTTAGATATTATTCAAGAGCACACAGACGTCAATTTATAGATAAAGTACACAAATTTGATTGTATTATGAAGTTATGCAAACATTGACATTTTTGTAAATTGAGGACTCGTCCCATTTGAAGTGGGACGTAACAGATGTATTAGCACTGAGTCCCAGGTACTCGGTAAAGTTAGGGAAAATCCCTAACACTGAATATGTTTTTTCACAGGAGAGAGTTTCATATAAGCTTTTAGCTTTCTACTCAATCCTGAATGCAATTTATATATTGTAATTTTGTCTGTAAATATTGATGAAGAAATAAATATTGTTTAAACCAACAATTTTTGTTTTGCCAGTATTTATTTTGAAAATTTTCGCCTGGTCGACGGCAGAAACTCGAAAAAGAAAAAGGTCATTGACTCTAACGCATCATTTGACATTTGTATACATATTGTATATTATCTTAAAATATTTAATTCACCATCTATATTTGAACTTAACAATTTATGTCATAAAGAAAGTCTATTAACATAATCAAAGGCTTTTCTATAATCTATAAAAGCACAATATAGATTCCTTTGATCAAGTACAAATCTATTGAACATTCTAGTGACAAAATATGATCAACAAACTGTATTTGAGCCGCGTCATGACAAAACCAACATAATGGGTTTGCGACCAGCATGGATCCAGACCAGCCTGCGCATCCGCGCAGTCTGATCAGGATCCATGCTGTTCGCTCTCAGTTTCTCTACATGCAATAGGGTTTGTAAGCGAACAGTATGGATCCTGATCAGACTGTGCGGATGCGCAGGCTGGTCTGGATCCATGCTGGTCGCAAACCCATTATGTTGGTTTTGTCGTGACGCGGCTCATTTCTTTCATAGCCCAGACTGCTCTTCGGAGATTATGTTATTAGATTATTAAAAATTATTCAACCGACTATTCACAACAAATTTCCGAAACAGCTCAAAATAGTAATTTCTCGTAATTATCAGGATCGTTTATATCATCTTTATTCTTATATAAAGGAAAATTACTTCTTTACAGTACTTCAGATTGCTCCAAAAGAAACCTGGATCAAACATAATATTACATAGTTTGCAAACAATTGGTTAAATTTAGTTAGATTTAAGTTTTTTAGGTATTCATGTAAGATAGTTATCCATTGGTGAAGCAGATTTGTTGTTCTTTAAATACTTAAGAACTGAATGAATTTCACTAACTGTAAATGAACGTTTTCATTACTGTATAGCGACGTATCTGATCAATGTCTATCTCCTTAAAATGTTCATTATTATGTCAACATTATTTAAGCAGTAGAAATATGGTAATTAATACTGCAAAATCAACCAGTAATACTGCAAAATCAGTCATTTATTGCACATTTAACATTGAATCTTGAATCTTTTTACTTTTCTTAAAATTGTAGAGTATATTTTTTCAAGTTTGATTTTCTTGAAATAGTTTGGCTTATCTGGAGGCATGTAGACGTTCAAAAGGCCAATGTCAATTTTATCTTCTATAGCAAAGATAAATGAGACGTATATTTTACACAAATTCTTTCAGCGAACTGATATTCTACAAAAATACAATTATTGTAATGCCTAGGTCACAAATATAACGGCCCCGTCCGATGAAACGATTTTTACAACATCGGCGGCTTTGACGAATGACGTCTGCGCGATTTATAAATGGATCAGACGGTCGCCGCGTTAGCGCCGGCGGTAAAGGTCCCCCTGGGCTCCTTGCCATTGGTTCTTGTTGCTGGGTCATGTGGGGGTTGCGTTCATTGAACGCCGCATTTCCTTGTTGATCTTGTTTATCATATTTTGTCATTTTATGATATTCTTTTAAAAATCAGTCAGTGGTCAATATGCCAGGAAAGAAGGAAGTTGATAGAGACAAGATGAAGGTCGAGCAAATAATGCAACAATTGTAGTTTGCCTTTTACTTAATAATAGTCCACGTAGACGTTCTTGCCCGACTAAATCCAAAGAAATTCACAAATGCATTTTTAGGTAACAACAAAAAACTCAAGCCGTAATTACAACAAACTCAAGGCGCGCGATCGCCGTACGACGAAACAACGACTGCCCGGTGCCTGTGCATGAATCGTCCTGGTACCGGGCGATACTCGTTCGCCAACTGGTGTCTAATTGGGCGCCGTGCGGGTTCCGGGCGATGTCCAGGTGCTGCCTGGCGATTGGGCGATCCCCGCCAGATGACCTTTTCAACTTACTGACCCCAAAAATTATCGTCCGGACGCCGTTAGATGTTAAGTAGTACTGCCTTAGCGACCCCCTGGTTTAAACGACTCCCTGTCTTATCCGACCTTGTTTCAGTACTCCCAACGTATTTTCCTATATAAATGGTCTGTATTAAACGACTCCCTGTCATATGTGACAAGCGACCTTAATTGGCCGGTCCCAATGCAATGTTTTGTCTGATTTAAACGACTTTCACACCTTTTAATTATCCGTTAATCAGATAAAGAATCCCTTTTTTAACACCCAGAGGGCCAAAATAATTAAGTCCAATTATAATCCAGCACTTAGCAAACAAAGTCTTCACACCTCCATCTCAATTACACAATTAGCATGTATATAGATACATGCAGGTACCAAGTGACGTAGCGTCTGTTCATGGAAAGCATGATGCGATCGATGTGTGTGTAATGTACAAAATGGCCTGAGTACTTGTGTTAGATTTTTTTTAATTATAGAGTGCACACGGAAGATTCTTTAGGCAGCATTTTTTTTAATTTACCTTTCTATGGCTGCATAATTTATACGGAAAAAATATTGATACCAAAAAATATTGATACCGAACCAGAAAAAGCTTTGGATATGGACAATTGTTAAAAGATCCTGTAACACAATTTTTTCATGGTTTTATTTCATAAATATGATGCTCAAATTAAGATTTGTCAATATTGTAAGTTCAAATAAGCATTATTTGTAAAGATATCACCCAATTTAACATTTCATGTAAATAAAGGCCATTAAAGGGAGGTAATTAGAACCTTATTTTCTATAAATTCTAAGTCAAATTTTCCAATAAGAAATCAATGCATGTAATTTATTGATTAAATATAATGTGAACAAATATTTGCAGTACACATTTTACATATTCTTTGATGTTTAAAAATTGTTTTATTTGCATAATTATATCCATATATATTTTTTTGCAAGATACGTAAACACAGTAACAATATCAATCACAAAACATACAGGATCTGTAAGTCACATTGGTATATAGACAGATAGATGATATTTAAATTTAATTTTCTTTGAGACTGTATTTAGAGACTCCCTGTCATATGCGACCTTTTTCTGAAGATCCCTGGGAAAGTCACATATGACAGTCTCGACTGTACTTTAAACTCGATGGCGCCTGTCCGATGAGCAAAATTTTCAGCTGCTGTCGTGCGATTGTCACAGTGCCGTACAGACACTGGCCGATATTACGAATTTTTGGGGGAAAAGACGCCGCCCGGCGGCCGTTTGTCATTTGTGACTGAGGCATTATAAACAATATCCTTGTCAATCTGCGCTTTTTAGATTATTTGAGCACTGGTTAACAAACTTGAAACTGGTAAGTTAGATTTCACAGTTCATTTAGATTTATGTTAATTTATCATAGTCTCCTATATAAACGACAAAATTAAAAATGTTGCAGGCTCGTTCATGAATGTATATATTAAAAAAGATTACAAAATTAAATACTTAAAAAAACTGGCTGTTAAAGGTAAACAACTCCACAGTACATATTACAACTGTGTACTGCAGATTTATCTCCCTTAATTACACTTCTTGGGGGTTTAAAGTTATTTTTTTTAATGTTGCAGGTTCGGTTTAATTAAGTCTGTTCATGGACGGTAGTGGAAATTGCAAGTTACCTCCATTCCTGCTAGCACCGGCTTAAGCAGAATATAACATTTAAACACAAAAATAGTGAAATTTTGAATTAATTAAAAGAAACATCCATATTGTTGTTCATACGACGGTTATAAAAGTCTTACTTGTAAAAAAGCTTTTAGTTTAGCTTTGTCATTAAAATCATTAAAACAAGGTTACTTTATAATTGCCCTACTTAATAATTCATTCCTTATATTGTCATCCATTCTTAACTTATATCTTAATTCTTAACTTATATCCAACCCTTCCTGACATACCGATAATTGCTTGCATAGTGAGCAACAATATTCATTTATTGTCATCTGTTTTTTCAACAGCCTTAACAATTATATTTCTTAGGCAAAGGCGTACATATATTTGTACATTCCCTTAAAATTATTTTAAAAAATCCTTCTGCATCCAAACTGTTTTATTGCTCTATTAATTAAACTGTAATGATGCTGGTCTAGTATAAGAATGATTTAACTTACCAATATGCACATATACTGTAAGAGTCTTTCAAAAATAAGATTAATTAATGGTAACTGGTATAAGTAAAGTTATATCGACTAATAATAAACCTTAGTTTAATATTTGATTGATGTATTCAAGTCATTTCAAAAAGTAATAAGTTACTATTAAAAATCTTAAGTCAACGGTTTTAAGCCACAATTCAAAACTCATAAGTCAAAATCAAAAGCCATAAGCCACGAGGTACAAATTACATCTCAAACGAGGCAATGAACTTAAATAACCATACCACTCTCCAACATGCCATGCAAGTTGCTTTCAAATATCCACCATACCTCTCCCTGCCTTCAGACCCCTTTGTCAGACGACAATCCAAAATTGTGTGTTTGACACTGCGAGCAGGTCAAATTGTGACCAGGTTTTCCAGTTCTTAGTAAGGGGTTAAAGGGAAATGTAATTCTAAATACAAAATAATTATATAATATTTAATCAAAGACCTAGTCGGGGTAATTTGGCATATGAAAAAAAATTGAAATTGACATGCAAAATTGTTTAATTCATCAAAATTTCTCTGTTTCAGTGAAAACAGTTCACATCACAGTAATCATTCAGCATTGTCATCTTTGTGAATCATCTCCGGTAAACTGCACGTAACATCAGGTTATCCGTAATGAACATCAGAATACATACGCTGTTGTTTTATACCATGCACGTTTCATAGTTGTGCAATGCTAATTTCGTACGATTATGTGAACTGCATCAAAAAACATAAAAGAGATTCTCGTATTGTATTAAACTGAGCTCATTAAAATGTTCAGAATCACTATTACTAATTCAGTCCTTGTTTGTGTTGACACCCACACCATCTTTTATTGCACCCGTTAGAAGCACTTCCAATAATAACGCATCGACTTCCAGCAAACTGCATAGGTTGCATCATTCTGAAAAATAAAACTTCTACAGAAACAGTCGAGTTTTATGTGCCAACATCTCAGCGCAATATATTTAATGCTTTAACGATCCGTTTCAGTGCATCCCAATTTAGTTTGACTATCAATTTTGGGTCGTTTTTTTCTTTGAGTCCGAAACGTCTATCCAGATTAATTACATACTGAAACCATCTAAAGCACCATGTTTACAGAAATCAAGCCAAAGGGTTTAAACCTATCGTATTCGCTTATATGCCAAATATAGTTTGGCCCTCATGCGCAGTACATACAGTCTCTCTTTAGGCATCGGGCTTTTTCAGTTCAAGACCTTCAGGGGCTGAGAAGTTTAATCATATGTTTACAACATCTTCGCGCTGTACGTGGATGTTTTGATTAAGATTTTACGGTTTCTCTTTGTGCAATAGTCAACAGTCTGGCCACTGTACTCCATTGCTTTGTTTAAAACATTGTTCATTGACAAAACTTTTATTTGAAGCATATATGTTCAAACTGCGCCGTTTCAGGTTCGTCATGTTTAAGAACCTTGTCAGTAGGCGCAGTGTCATAAAGATGTCTCATTATAGTGAACATCCAATAATTCCATTGTATTTCAAACCTTGTTGTTTTACATGTTCCACTATACATGATGCCTTCGATATTCAGAGATGATGCAGGCAAAAAGGATAGCACCTCGGCAACCTGTTACAGCAAACACGCAGCAAAACAAAATCACATTCTATTTTGATTACTCTTCGACTAGTAATCAGAAGTTATAAAAATATATATAATTATTTGAAAACAGTACAAAATAATTATGATAATTTATCGCAGAGTAATATTCATGTACGATGTTAAGTCAAGGTGTGTAAGAATTACTACCATTAACAAAGTCGGTGTTCGCTTTGGGAAGGGTGAAATTACACCATTCTGAAACCTTACATAATTTATCTAATCTTGCTTCCATCGTTTACATTTTTATAAGTATAACATCGGTGAAAAGAAACTTAACAGTTATAAGCTTTTACTTGCTGACATGGGTAGCAATAGAGGGTAAAAATTGCCTCCAGATGAGCCAATTTTTTTTTTTAATCCAACCTAAAAAAAAAATGAAGATTTTAAGAAAAGTAAAAATATTTACAATTAAAGTAATAGTCTAATTTTATTGCCCTGTTTTGAGAATACATTATAGTCCTCAATTAAACGCATTAAGGATTTGCACTTCGTTTTTTGGTTTATTTTAAGAAGTAAATGGCCTTAATGTGTAATAACTTGAAAATCCATTAGCTTTAAGTTTTCGTAACATCCGCAATTTGAGGCATGCTGCGGTTAATATTACCCTATTTGTATTGAGAGGTCAAAATGACCCTCTTTCTTCTGAATTGTTTTATTTTAGACTTATATTTTCTCTTTTATTTTTAAGATGGGAAATGGTCAAGCGCTTGCAAAATTGTCTACACGGATATGAAACAACTAAAAAAACACTGAATTGTCACATTTTGTATTGTATTTACGGCACTGGAATTACATTTATTGATTTTAATCCGAATGAATTTTCAGTATTAATTCTTAAACAATGTTATATACAAAAGTATAGTATTTACAAAAAAGTGCAAAACATATTAAAAACGGAACAACCATAACTTCAAAAATGTTGAAAATAGTTATGAATAAGAAAAAAACCTGGACATATCTACATTCAAACTTGGAGAAAGTTTCTTTTTTGTTTCAGTATATTTGATCTAAACACATATTTTATATCTTATAAAGATGTATAATTGTTACAAAAAATCTTTAAAAGTAAAATGGTTTATTAAATCAAGTATCCCTCTCTCTTTTTGGGGAGAAGGTGGGTGTCGATTCTTAAGTACTTTGACAGTTGCCATAATTTACAAACTTAATAAAACTTCATAAAATTTTGTGACCAGTATTAAAGTAACCAATGTAGTACGTCTAACCAAAACAACTGATACAGCATTTAACGAAAAATCTTCTCGGGATAAAAATCGCTGAATATAAGATCTATAGTTACAACCTTAGAACTGATAAACAATAAAACCAACATAATGGGTTTGCGACCAGCATGGATCCAGACCAGCCTGCGCATCCGCGCAGTCTGATCAGGATCCATGCTGTTCGCTGTTAGTTTCTCTACTTGTAATAGGGTTTGTAAGCGAACAGCATGGATCCTGATCAGACTGCGCGGATTATGTTGGTTTTGTCGTGACTCGGCTCAATTGAATATAGGTTATCCCGTACGACATTTAACTACTACATGCATTGTCAGCACGTGCATAAATGTCGTCTGTTGTCAATAACCTTGAATACAGCTATAAATTTGTACATAAAGTTATAGTAAAAATGATGTTTAGAGGAAACTGAAAGGAAATTACCTCCATTTATTAATGCGCGTGAAAACATTACATTTCATTACTCTCGTGAGACAGTGCCTTCCATTTCCTCTGTTGCATAGCAACATTAGATACTGTACAGAACACCCGTGTTTGCATTACGGTTCAAAAATATGTTTAACGGATGGGCGCATTTATGATTTTATAGTGATTTAATCAATACGTTTTATTAATTGAATATGATTGTTTGGATAGACTAGATGTACAATACTTGAAAGCAGATTTTTAATTTTGTTTCAATTATCTAAAACCTATTTGATAAAACTTGGTAATTAAAATCGTTAGTTTTGTCTGCATGTCAGTAACTCCTATGTACTAGACAGTTTATAAACGACATCTTTTTGTAACAAAATCACAATATTGCCAAAGGTTCGTGTTCTTGAGATGTAATTCTTTATGCCACTCAGCCATTGCGACCTTTGTTCCTTTTTGGGAACTCAAAAAGTATCCGGTGAGGTTACAGACATTTTATGTCAAATGCCGAAGTTAAAAAATAGAGCCACGACTTCAGCAAAAACAACAACAACAACAACAACAGGAAGTGAAAATGCAACATTTTGTGATTCCATGAAGGTTATGAAAGTACGCAGACCTTTAAACTCGAAAATTAAACACAATTCATATTCAGTTTATAATGTCAATTATTGTGATTGTAAATAGAATTATATGTGTATCTTTCAGTTGGTAATGCCATTTAATATATATGTTTAACACAACTATTCTGCGCCACATGTTAATGTTTCTTCGTTATTTCTGCAAGCGTGTACCATTATGCGATGATTAAACAAGCTTGATTTTGCATGATCTTGTCGCAGATTAAATTGTAGCATCATCGTTTATATGAAAATTGATATATACAAAAACAGCTGCGTCTTCCGTTCAACATTGTCATAGATTATTGTTCCATGTCATGAATCAATGTTTGTCAGTGACATTTCCTACAACACATTATAACAAATTTCATACTGACTTTTACAATTATTCATATTGGTAAGCCGCTTTAGTAACAACCCACATTCTGAAGTAAGCGAAAATAACCAAAAGCTCTAAAATCTGATTTATTATTGCGCAGTAAAAAATGTTGCGAAAGATGAAAAAAAGTCAATAACAAGACTTTTCATACATTAAACGATAATTCTGCATTATGTACGTTACATGCAGATAGAAAAGAATTTGTAAAGGTAAACTTTTTTTCAAGCTAGGACAAAGTTCATATCATGCCTTTAAATTTATGCATGCACGAGTACCTTTGATGTTGCTTTGCAAATCACCAAAATATAGACTAGGAAACAAAAGATTCATCCTAGACACTTGACCTCTCATATTTTGAAGGAAACTTCATCCCATATAAATCAATAATTTATTTTACCTCTCACCCCTTATTTTTCTAGTTCAAATATTTCAATATAATGATTTGGAGTATGCGGATGAAGAGTCTATACATATCGGTCATGTGTCCGAAATAATTGCTCAAGATACTTAAAAAGGATTTCTTTATATTGGCGTGGCGGCGTAACCGAGTAGTTTATGCGTCGGATTAGTAATCTAAAGACTGCTGACCGCGTGGTTTCAATCCCTGTCTGGGGCAAGTCGTTGTTTCCTTGAGCAAAAACCTTCACATTCATTGCTTATTACTGGTTGGTTCCAGGAACGGATTCGAGAGTGTTCCAATAAGATTATACCATCCAACACAATCGAACTAAAATAAATAACTAAAATAAATTTGTCTTAACTATATTGCCATATTTAGCTGATTGATTAAACCAGGTCGAGTTATAAACTAAGTGTCTTCCTATTTATTTGATTAAGTATTTCTATACACATTTTTGGGTCTTGCCGCTAACAGCACTTTTAGTGCTTTGATTATATACAGCACCATAATAACCTCATCAATTCAAGGAAAAGGTGGAGCTATTGCCATGACCCAATAGGCAGTACGTGTCGGTATTGGTTATACATTTTGTTTTTGTTTATCTATACCAAAAAACTTAAATATGTTTAGTTCTACATGTAACACTCATTTTCAGGTTAAAGTCACTGGCATCATGATGAGTCTTATCCACCATACTCAATCAAGGTCACTTTGAACATGTTTAACATGTCAAAAATAGTTATAACATCAAACTTTTGTGATTCTACTTTGGGTTCATTATACGTACGACTCCTGAAAAATGTTGAGCGGAATCTTATTTCAAATTATGAACAAATATGTGTAATATGTTCTATGTTTAAAACTTACTTGTTATTGATATGAAATTAAGCATTAAATAGAAATAGAAAATGCATTCCATGCAACTACATGTACATTTATTACTAAATGCACAATATGATAAATCCAGAAAAAACATGGCGATTAAAGTTTGAATTTCAGTTATGCATACCTCTTTCAGACAAATATAAACACACATGTCACTTCTTTCAAACTGTTTTGTATATTTACTAGATATAACATGGTTTCCTGTTTAGACAATGGTACAGAAATACATGTGTACATAGGGTTCTTGAAAAGTATGAAAATAAATAAACATCAAGTTTTTCTAAACACTCAAACTACGGATCGATCAACTCACAAAGATACGTGTATCTAAGTATTTTCGTTATTGTTACTTCAACTTCTGCAAATATTTGAAATGTCTGCATTTAGAGACATATGCTTAATAACTTACTTTGATGACAATTGTACGATCCCGATTTATGCGTGATGAGAAATTGTTTTGAAACAGTCATACATCAACGATTTTATTTTTCCTCTAGGAATTTATAATAATAATAATAATAATAATAATAATAAACATCTATTTAAAACGTTAAAATCGCCCACAAACAATGACTATGAGCATTAAACATTGTAAAAATTGTACACATCCCATATATACAAATTGATGAGCATAAGTGCAAATAGTACAAAGGCAATAATAAGTCCTCTGCATCTTCAGTAAGCATTAAAGTATTTCTGGTACAAAAAGTGTTGAATACAATAGCAATCTGTGTAAGACTAATTAACATTGTTTTCTTATATTTTGCTAAATTCAATTGAACTGATTTTACTTAAGATGTCATCTATGTCTGAATTGACATTATTCATCAAGTCATTCAAGAAAAACATGAACAGTAACGACGATAACGAGTCACCCTGTTTCAAACCGACATGTGAATAAAATTAGTCCCGAGTATAAATTGTTATACACATGTATCTTACACATGATCTAACTGTGGAATACATTGCTTTTAATGCCTTCACCATCTTACAATGAGCATTTTGTGTAAGAGGTTTGTGATAAACAAAGTTTCTATTAATTCTTCTCTCGTAATCGACAAAGCAGTAGTATATTTTACCAACAGCATTTATCACTTTATTTCTAACCGAATGCTGATTTGAAAATACAATCAATAATAGAATTGCCTTTCTTAACCCTAAACTGACTTTTAAATTAATTTGTCATACTTAATAAACCATATGGTAAGTCTGTTCAGTAAAATTTGTAAGTAAATTTTTTCGAGAACTGGTATCAATGAAATTGCTCGACAATTTCCTGCAATATTTACATCACCCTTTTTGAAGATTAATATCTATAAAACAAGTTTTCTTTTATAATAATAATGCTTTTGTCCGAAAGACATATTTCAAACGAGTGGCTTATTAGCATAATTATGTGTTTGTCACTTCTCATTTACAGCAAGTTCCCAGAAATGACGTTTAGAATCATTTTTACATCCATCCAGACACTTATTTTTTCATTTCAATGCACCCATGAAAACTTTTTATCCAAGAAAGTGTGTTGTTATAACTGTCTACGGCTATAAATAGAACGATGCGAACGAATATGCATGAACACATTTTTCAAATCTGGTAAAAGTAAAATAGTCAATGGAATAACAACAGCAATTATACCGACGGTACCCATATACTTAACCGACGCTCTCCTGTCGTCTGCACTTGTCAACTTCCGCATATGAGCTCCAGTTGATTTAGAGTTAACTGTTAGATTTTTCACGAACTCCTTGGCGATGACTTCCGCTTGCTCCGTGGTAAAGTTATTTTGTTCAAATGATGACACTGTGAGTGTAACTGTATAAAATTCTGTTGAAGTTGAATGAATTGTTTCCGTGTAGGTGTCAGTAAATGAATTCGTTGAATACACAGTTTGAGTAATATTTAAAAACTCTGTGTTTGTTAGAG
This sequence comes from Ruditapes philippinarum, assembly GCF_026571515.1. Classification (NCBI taxonomy): domain Eukaryota; kingdom Metazoa; phylum Mollusca; class Bivalvia; order Venerida; family Veneridae; genus Ruditapes; species Ruditapes philippinarum. The sequence continues at coordinate 56,226 of NW_026864199.1, forward strand.
TGATATTAAAATACTCAGTGTTATATACATTGTGTGTCACATTGACGGTCTGTGTAACATTGAAAGGGACAGAAAAATGTTCTGTAACTAAAGACGTTATTATACTTGTTTCTGTTAAACAAATAGAAGAAATACTTGAATAAACGACTAAAGGCGGGCAAAGAGTTGAAGAAGTTGGTACAACCACCACGGATGAAGATGGTACCACCGTGCTACTTGGTGTTGGCACGGTAACTGGTGTATATCCTGAAAGAAACATAAATCGGTCAAATCGATAATGGAAATGAAATATTTGAAAAACAAAACTAAATACAAACAAGAATTAATCTTAGACGTTATAACATAAAGGAATCATTTGCACTAGCATTATGAATTGAGGCATTCCTGCATTGAAGGTTTATCCTGCTATACAGAGTTAACTTTAACCGGTACAAATATTTTTCACAAGATTCTTATAATGATCTTTAAAACATCGAAGCTTTATTTAGTATTCAATGTAACGGAAATGGGCGGAATAGATATCACCAACTATCACCAATACTTTAACTACATAACTACCTAAATTAGAGCAGTTATGTCCAGGTATATAACTGTTGTTCTCAGCAATTACCGGCATCGCCGTGTTTAGTGTCACTGAAATAAAAAAAATACTTCATGTTTTCAAAATGCAAAACTTAATCACCAGAAATTCCATTGATAAATTATTGCCAAATCAAATACTTTACTTAATTTATAGACAAACCAAACTTGGATATAACGTTCATACAATCACAGTGAATTAAACTGTATTCGTATAAAGATAAGAAAGCTAACTGAATGTTTCAAGAGAAATATTTGTTTCTATTGTAGGTAACAGAAACTACATGTACTATTACCATTCAAACAAAATTTGCTGAACATCTGAAAAATTCCTTGTCCAAGATCCATCGTGGCCAACATGATACATGTATCTGGAAACTTCTCGACGGTGGCCCAACAATCAACGTTACCTGAACATTCTGACTTACAGTCCGAGCTATTAGTGCTCATTGACAGAAACTGACTGTCTAGTCGAGAAATGTATGAACATGGAACGTCTGTAAAATAAAACACATGAATACAATTATCTCGTTACAGCTTACACTCAAACATCGGTCACACTAGTTCCTGAATTAATTTACAAACAATACGTGATGTGACGTGGAGTATCTGAAAATGTAACAAGATTAGCTTAGGAGCCAAGATTATAAATTGCTGTGAATGTGGAGATAAGGGGTATCAAACAAAAGATGTGATTAAATGAAATATAAAGGCACGGCGCATTCGATATAAAATGACATGAAGTCTATAAATACAAATGACACACAATTTATAAAATGTTAATAGCACAGAGTACATGAAATACAAAAGACATTGGATATATGAAATACTAATAACATTGGGCAAATGAATTACAAATAGCATGGATATATGAAAACAAATATGAAATACAAATGACATGAAGTACATGAAAATAGTGTATAATAAATACAAATGCCATGAGGAATATGGAATATGAATGACACTGGATGTATGAAATACCAACAATATGAAATGTTTTTCTGACCATATTGACGGTCTTTTAAAGAAAAGGTCAAAACGTTACGATTGATGGAGTAACACAGGAATGCAGCGTCTCTGAAAGAAATAGACAGCGCAGTTCATGCAAAGAAAACAGACTATCCGAACATCAGGCGTAAAAGAAGCAGCCGAACGCAACAGCGTTATATGTGTGCAAAAAGACCGTAACAAAATTGACTAAATGCTCTATATCGCTCACATGAGAAACACTCCCTGTAAAAGACACATTTATTCTCAAGTGATCTGGGTAAAAAGTAAGTCAACTGATATCAAAGTTTAAATGTGCATATAGTCCAAATTTGAAAGCTGTAGCTCTAAGATAAAAATAGGTCACTAAATCATAATCAAAATCTGAAACTTGAAAGTATCTAAAAGACAAAGGCTGTGGATTATACAAAGAACATGGAGTGCAAGGCAATCTCTCAGTTTGTAAAAATATAGCATCAGCAAATGCATAATATTAGTAATCACCATTTTTGTCGGCCGCCTACAGTATGACATTATTGAATGATACCATGAAAATGGTTAAACAATTCTAAGCAATTACTTGTCATTTGTCGACACGCGTATTTTAACCGGCTCTGTCCACTCTTACTATTGATATAATTGAGCATAATTACGTTCATACCTGTTTCTACCTGACATAAAAACCCCTGATTTGTGTTGCAGTTCTTTCTCTCCCCAGTGTGATCTTTTCTCATCCGGAAACACAGCTCATTGTCTTTCCAGTTAGACGGGAAGTTTTCGCCAAAATTCAGAGGTGAGCAATCCGATACCCAGAAATGATTGTCCTCTGTCATTTCTACAAGCCCGATCCAATATTCTTTTGAACTACAACAAAGTTGTGAAAAGTTGTGACAGAGTACCTTTTTTATGAGTGGTTAATCAGATTAATTAGATATAAATTCATAAAGAAAATTAAAAGATTAATTGATAGTACAAGCCATAAAAATAATTCTTAAGAGACCTAGGTCAAAGAGTCAACACTTTGATAAAAACTCAGCAGTGTTATCTATTACTTAAATTGCGTTAAACATTTTGCTAAATATGAATTACTTTCACGGTACATTTGCTGTTACTTATCCGATATTTCTATTATTTACTTGCTGAATTTAACTTTTTAGTTTTATTTGACCTAGTTTTTGTTTTTTTGAACACGTGTCTAGTTCAATGAATAGTAGTGTACATACAAGATGTCTGTTTGGTAATTTTCAAATGCAATGTTAGCAATTATGTCCACAAATGTTCCTGAATTAATCTTTGCTAGATCTCCGCCTAGACTTTGACATACTGTCCGGGCCTCATTCCATGTCGCCGAAATCGGATAGTATACATAGTTGATCAATATGTTAGGCTGAAAAATGTCTGAAATAGAAAGGGTAGTTTTTATTGTTTCTTGCATTTATTTTAAACATTTTATAAAAGAGACAAAAGGAATCCGTTAAAACCGTCCAAAACGTCAAAAATGAAAATGTTGAAGGCTCAGTTTGATTGTTTGACCACTGGAGAGTCAAAGCTACCGTGTAAGTCCCCTGGCCGCGGTGTAACAATCTACAGTACCTCCCATAGAATTAATACCACACGAACAATATATTTTCATAGAATAATGCCTTCTCGGTCTTAATATTATGACCCCCGGTTAAAGTATCATGACCTCCCTCACATACAAAATGACCCTTGCGAATAATTGCGACCTTCCCCTGTCATAATTGTTGTTCGGCGCCGTGAGTCACACATATTTAAAGCCAATTATGTCCAAGAAAAGCTGTTATCTTTAAATGTCAAAACCCTTTTTATGCATTTATAATTTCCATTAGATTATAATTGGTCAATTACATGAACCTTTTACATTTTGATACTGTTATGATAAAGAAGTTTACATTCATCGCCAATTTGTTCAGGTAATAAGCATCTCTAAAACAATTATCTAAATGCTATAAAACTGCTGTTTGCTATTTCTTAAAAAAGATTTTTCTAAGGCATAATATGCCTTTAAAAAAGGTGCAGCAATGACGCGTGTTGACGTGATTTTTATCAGTTAATGCACGTGTTCTTCTCATATAATGTATACCCGGTGCTCCGTTTTTATACAAGAAATAGTAAAATTTCTTTCACGTGCGGTTTGGTAACGTTACAATAAAGGGGTCATTTTTATCATAGAATTTTGACTGGGGAATCACTATGTTGTAAATAAAATGAACCGCAGTCAAGAAAAGTCGTGTTCAATTAAATAATTATCTTTATCGTACTAGAACAGATGTGAGCGAGATACAATATACCGCGACATTTAATTCTCACTACTTTTAGAAATAGAATAAAGAAAATCTATTTCCTGATAAAAGGTTTATGATCATATGAAAATCCCCCGTATAAACACATCTGTGGCTGTTTCTAAATTCAAATTTCACCATTTTCGTGTTTAAATGTTGAATTCTGCTTAAGCCGGTGCTACCGAGCGTGGACGGTGACTTGCACCTTCAAGTACAATCCATGAAACCGAGTCTGCAGCATTTTCAATTTTGTCGTTTTAATACACGTAGTTCTTAAGGGATTCCGTTTGTTTCTATCTTAATCAAAATCCAACTACATGTATTTGAACTTTTAAAAAACAAGTTGTAGTTTCTGGCACGATCAAAGTATTTTACTATTAAGTTTAATCAAGAAACACGAAAATTTCATATTAGCAGGATTTAAAGTTTGTTTTTATATTTTAAGGAAAGAAAAAGGAAAAAAAGAGGAGAAAATAAGAAAAAACAAAGATAATGAATCATGATACAGATAAGACATTTGTTCAAAATAACGCTGCAGTAGCCATGTACAGTGAAACTGGCCACTTACTTAATATTCACAAAATGTATTAATTTGGCTTCACGGAATGACCCCACCCCGCACTCTTCTTCATGAAAACAAAACTATTAACAAAAATAAGCAAGCAAATATACATGCATATCATTAAATTTTATTTACCTTTGTCCGGCTCTTCAATTTTTGAAAGCTGTATTCCTTCACTGAATGTGTTCACTAGAATCAACATAAAACATAAGAAAAAAGACGGCATCCTTAGTGCACCTGTTTAATCCTGTATCTGAAATAAAAAATACCGTTTTCAGTATTAGACGACAAAAAAGATAGTGAAAAGTTAATGTAAAAAAGAAAAAAAACAAAGAAAGGTCCTTAATGTGAAACCTAGTTGGAGCATGGTGCTATTAAAGGCAGTATTGTCATCGGAAATGAGAAAGTACTCTGCATAAAGCCTTTAATAAAGTTATTACTGATTTTAATGACTTTCTATTCCAGCACCAGTAACGTGCACTAACGTTATCCAAGTGGAAATGGACATGATCGTTAATAATGAACGCACGAACTAACCGTGACAACCATAATTAAACGTCGCAGGTAGCGCCGGTATTTTTTAAATACATTCTTTTGATAACAAGCTAGCAGTGTTAATGTTAAAACATAACAATGAAATAAAGTAAAATGGAAGTAATAAATTGAAACTTTTAGTGATGCATTCTTTAAATTAATACACTCTAATGGATGAAAGCCAAAAATAAATTTGATGTAGACGTGCAAACAAACAAGATTCTTTTGTAAGGTTTATAAAATCGAAGTTGGAAAATATTTGATTTTCATTTAACTAAAATGTGTTACATTTTATTATTGATACTTTTTGTTTTCTCAAACTTGACATGGGCGAGGAAGGTGAATAATGATGATTATTACCATATTATTATCAATTTGTGTTCATATTACGTAACTGTATATATTGATTATTGAACCATCCTATTTTGATGTGACCAATTTTGCCATTTGTAATCTTGGGAAAACGGAAATATTTATTGCACTGACGTTAAGAATAAATAAATAAAAGTTTGTCAATATGTCGATGTTAATTCGTAAATTTGCGCATTTATATAAACTTATTGAAAACATACAAAATGCGTCTTTTCCTTTGAATTATGAAGATATAGACCTATTAACTAATAATGGTTTTGGGAATTGATAACAAACCGGGTAGTCCAGTGGATAGAACTGCCCATCGGTAGTCTCACAATGCTGGTCGGGTTGCACATATTCTCTAGAATTGAAACATGCTAGGCATATTCCAATTCAAGAGAAAATGTGCAACCTGAGCGGAATTGTGAGGCTACCGATAGACAGTTCTATTTAGAAATAAATACAAATCCCACGACAATTATACACAAAAGTAAATGAGCACTATTGTCAGTTGCTGATTCATGACGTCCTGACTTCGATTATTGAATAAGCATAATGGGTACCAGACAATATGTTTACCTTTTCTGAAACTTTTTGCCCCTCGCACTCTATAAAACGTCGGACTACTGTTGTAAAATGACTTCAAGCATTTGCTCGTTGCACTAAGTATATACATAATACTAAAATATACCCAATGGATAATGAATTTTAACCTGCACCGGAATTGATATCCACGGAAAAAGTGGCACCCATAAAAAGCACAGACACTTGGGCGTCAAACCAACACGGATGAACCTACCCTGTAAACGGTCAATAAAAACTTTTTACATTTTTACACAAATGAGGCATGTGTCTTAATCATTAAAATTATTTTTAAACCATTTCCACAAAAATAAAAAAATACATATGAACCGTCAAGTCTAAAAAAGGGGAGCTAGTGGTTAAGGTGTTTGTCTCTCAACCCAAAGATCATGGGTTCGAGCCATACTCGGGTCACGACCATGTTTCTTCATATGACACCAGTACTGGTTGGTTCCAGGAAGTGGACTGGAAAGTGATTGGTATAAGTTGCAAGAACTTGTTTCGCAATCGAGCTTAATATATTTGTTTAAACCAAACCAAGTCTAAAAAATGTAAAGATTGCAGACTCCAAAATGTAAACACAAAGTTTCAAAACAAATAAAACATGTTTCATAAAATTTACTTGATTTTCCGGTCTCTGTCAATAGGTTTTAGATTAAAAAGATCATCAGATAAAGCTTTAAATCCTAAATTCTTTAACCTTTTGTGTGTATACAATAACAAAAGTCTGCGTTAGTTTGGACCATTCCTCCTCGTACATACGTAAATTAGGATGAGATCGTACAACATGCTAAGTCTTTTTATTTTTCTGATCAAATTGCTAAGAAATAGAAATAGTCACAATGCTTGTGGTAAAATAAAAAAAAAACTAAGGTAGTGAAAATATTGTTTAAAAAATTGGAGGTGTAAAAACTATCATAGTCCTTTAAAAATTGTTAGTAATGATTTTATTTACTACTGTTGCTTCTAATCTTCTTGATAAGTTATTACCTTCTACTTGCCAAATATTGTTGGACATTGACTAACAAGCTTTGTAAGAAATTTATAATAACAAAATGTTAAGAAACAAGAATTATACTTAAAATGTATCTGAGGTATCTGTACACAACAAAACTTAGAAATTTAAAGTCATCCAAAAGTATAGGATTTAGATGAAGTCCCAGGTTTTTAAAGGATGCCGCTTTCGTTTTGAAATACCAAACACTTTTATTGTTAATCTGTCAAAGTTTGAAATAAAGAATAAAAAAGCTCTTGAACCTTGTGGCAAATCTTTGATTTGCTTGTCGGTTAATATTATTTCATCATATGTTTCGTTTTAGCGTTTAGCCTGTCCGTGCTCTGCCTTCCGCCCTGTCCTGTTTTTGTTTGGAGTCCTCCTGGGCTCATTGCCACTGGCTCTTGTTGTTGAGTCGTGTGGGGTGCGTTCATTGATGATATTGTTTGTCATATTTTGAAGTAGGAAATTATAGACATGTTAGTATTTTAAGTATTGTGTCAAAAATTTAAGAAAAATCTGTGTATTCACGACTTAAAAAAGATTTTGGTAGAATATAATTTATTGCATGAATTAAGTATGATTTAAAAAAGATCATATTCCACTGATACATGTATCATCCACCTTGTTTGGTTTTAACATATTTATCTAAACTCGAATGCAAAGCATGTTCTTGCAACTTATATTAATCACTTTTGAGTCCGCTGCCTGGAACCAACAAGTACTGGTGTCATATGAAGAAACATGGTCGTGACCCGAGTATGGATTAGATAAATGACATGATTTTAAGTATAGCTTATTCTGTATGCTGATGACAGCGATCACAAAAAAGAAGTGTAATTTCGACAAGAATTATAGAGTCCTGTTCATCTTGGCTTTTAGATAATTAATTGCCAATTAATCTAGGAACAAGAAAAGCATTGATCCAAAAGTAAATCTCTAGATGAAAAGTATTCTGCACTAATTAGTGTCAATGTTAACTTCACCTTGACCTGAATAAACAACAAAATCAAATTAAATTTAACCTTAACCTTGTTGCTATAACTAACTTGGGCTTGGCAATTCCATATATTGAATAGTATCATTAATCATCAATGGATGGATAGACAAAAATATAATTGCTGACTAATGAACTGTGCAGATTGAATTAAGACTATTACTGAAAGAGTGGTCAATAAATTGATCATTATTTTGAAGTATCATTGTATGATATATCAATCGAGGCACTTGGTCAAGACTTTGACTCCATTAATTTTTTACAGACAACGTGTGCTCAAAAACAGGGAAAGACTAAAAAATTGAAGTGCGACAGATATAAAGTTGTGTTAAATAATTCATTTACTTCAATCCAAACCTGACAAACAATAAACAATGCGTAACACACAAAAAAGAATAAACAGTGAAGACCATAAAAACTAAATCTAAGATAAATAACAACAACAACAACAACAACAAAAAAGAAGAAGAAAATACCAGTGTATTCAATGTAGACCATAACAATATTCGGAGTCCTATGGTGGCTGATTTGTGTCATTCGTGTTTTCGCCCCGCGACCCCGCCAAGCGAAAAGTCAAAAATTAACAAGTTAAAATGGCGGGGGCGCGGAGCGAAAACAAGCTTATTAACGATGTCGTGGGAATAAAACTTCGTCCCGCGGGGGGCGGAGCGAGATTTAAGAAATAAAACGGCGGGATCGCGGGACGAAAACACGCTAATTAGCCAAACGAAAAGTCGATAATTAACAAGTTAAAATTGCGGGGGCGCGGAGCGAAAAAACGCTAATTAGCGTGTTTTCGCTCCGCGCCCCCTCCGTTTTTTCTTAATGCTCGTTCCTCACCCCGCGGGGCGAAGTTTTATTTATTTAACTTCGCCCCGCACCCCCGCTAATTAGCATATTTTCGTCCCGCGACCCCGCCGTTTTAACTTGTTAATTCTCGATTTTTCGCTTGGCGGGATAGAGGGGCGAAACCAAAAAATGGCACAAATCAGCCACCATAGAGTCCGGCTTGTAGTATTACCAATAACGCAAAAATAACGGATAAACTGTTAAATTGAGCCGCCATTTCATAAAAATAAATATCACAATGCACAAATAAAGTTATCAAATAAAAATATAACAACATATTTGTTTACTTCATTTTTAAAGAATAAAAAAAATAATTAACACAACATGACATTAACTGGTAATTATAACAGATACTACCATGTGACACAAAAAAGGCATTCCATAAGAGACGATGCTGTTCAACGGCTTCGCCAAAGTCTAAATGTCTTATATTCGGTTCCAAACGAAAGCTTTAACAATTTAAAAGTTTCGAATAGATTGTAATGGACATATCAAATGAAAAAAAAAATCTTTAAAATTGCAAATATTAATTTTTATATCATTTTAATAATGGTTTAAAATTATGTTACATTCATATTACTTGAAGAGAGTAGCACTAAATGTGAATGATTTGGCACACAAGAAGCAAAATGTAAACAAATAGTTTTTTTTGGCTTTTATAAAAAATACTTAATCACTATAATTTTACTAATTGCCAAAGAGCAACAGAAGAAAAATATGGTTCAGAAAGTACATTGAGGAAAAAAAGCATTTCCGGGACATAATGGGCATATCTAGGTCTATTTATCGATAATTCTTTGTACGTTGATACAAATGCTAGTGATATTCTTTGTAAGGTAAATTTGCATCTTAAAGCTGCATGCCTCCAGATGAGCCAAAATATTTCAAGAAAATTAAACTTGAGAAAACTGTACATGTACTAAGAGTTTAAGAAAAATAAACAGATTAAAGATTCAAGTGATAATTTATATCTTAATTGCAATTAATGACTGATTTTTTGAAGTATTTATCACCATATTTCTATCGCAATTTTTGCATATTTTGACCTTTTTGGTAATTTACTTGGATTATAAGTGCCGATTGCAATGTGTCAATTACTTTCTTTGTTCACTTCACAATATTTTACTTTTAAATGCATTTTCAAAATTTTCATGAAAATTAGGATGAATCTGGAAGCGTACTGCTGTATGCATAGACAAGCAAGGTTTTTTAGATAACGAGAGAAAATATAATTTATGTTCAGCACGTATACAGAAGCTACCAGATTATTCATGTTCTTCTTGGTAGCCGATATGAGGCAAAATGTTCTTCTTGGTAGTCGATATGAGGCAAAATGTTTTTCTTGGTAGTCGATATGAGGCAAAATATTTCGAGAAAATCAAAATTGAGAAGAAAAAAAACCTACAACGATTTTAACAATTTAAGAAAAGCAAAAAGATTCAAGATTCAAGTAATAAGTTACATGTTGTATGTGCGATTAATGACTGATTGTGCAGTATTTGTTACCACATTTCTACTGCGTTACTTATGCTATAAGGGCATTTTTTTGCATATTTGATCTCTTTTTTGTTATTTACATGGATTGTTATGTGTCATTTGAAATGTGTAAATTACTTTCTTTGTTCACTTCACAATATTTTACTTTTAAATACATTTTCAAATCTTCCAGGCTTTAACCATGTACATGAATTTAAAATTGTTCATAACCAGTGCCCTTTATATATGGAAGAAAACATTGTAATTGTTAAAGACATTCATAATTTTTCGGCTCGGGCGAATCAATTTTAAAGTTCCAAATGCTACGCTAAAAAGCTAAACAAGTAAACGCTGGGAGTTGTTGACTTAGTTTATTCCATTATCAGAAGTCGTAAGTTAAAAAAAATGGAAACAAAGTGATCCCTCGAAAGCATTAATCACAACAAAATTACAACCTCAGATACAACTTACAGGATCCTTATTATTATATTTGTTACAAACCGAAAATACAAAGTGTAACATTTGACGATATTTCGGAATTGTTCATAAGTGTATGCAAATATGCATTTTAAAATCAGACATATTTTTCAATCATACTGTTTCGGAAATAGGTTTTTGTTTTCCTTTCGATGTCAAATATATATAAGTACATTCGTTATTCATTTTACAAGTATTGCACTATTTGTTTTGTTGACAGGTGTAACGAAGTAAAATAACCGCATAGAGTAATAACCAACGGTCAATATTCTATAGAAAAAGTGACCCCATTTCTATAAAACACTAAATCATTTTGATAACTGAGATAAATTGCCCCCCACCCCACACTCAGATACAGTAGTTAACTCAAACAGATTGTTAACTACTTGTTGTTGCAAAATTAGTCGTACGTTCTCTTACATTTATGTGACCTTCATCTTACCATTGACAATTTGACATACGTCCTAATCTTATATGTAGGTTCAAGTCTATATGCAGCCTTTAAAATTTACTTTTACAGATGCTGATATACTTTTTCATTCTGTTCTTTTTTTTTTGTTTCGTTCAGATTGTTCTGTCAAACTGTCAAACGACAAAAGTTACTTGCATTTCCTAAATTTGTTTTTATGATCTCTAGTAAACTTAATTTTATTCACATAAAATATTAAATGACTTTTCGTTTAGATATTAAGCCCTATGGAAAGGAAAGCAAAGCAATATATGCTTTCAGAAAAAAAAAAAATGCTTATGAGTGTAGACATGACATCGGCTGTAAGTCGGTAAAGGGATACACAGCCGATATCGGCCCGATCTTGAGCCGGGTTGCATATCCGACGTCAGGGCCTACAATGGGTACCGATATCGGCCCGATATCGTTGCTGTTGATATCGTGCCGACATTGCTGCTGATAACGGGCCGACATTAGACCGATTTGTAATGTTTGCTGGGTAAAAGTCAAATTGCTGATATTCATTACTCAAAATCTACCACTGTGGAAATACGAGATGTTTTGTAGACGTATCCCTTAGTTATTTTTTTTTAGTTCTGCTCCAGAAAACCTTCCATAGTATATGTCCATTGATTTCTTACAACAGTCTCGTGCTTCGTTGTTAATTGTTTAGAAATACTAAGTTGCTTAAATGTAGCTTTAGAAGCAAACACCCGGTAAAGTGGGGAGGTAAGATAATTGGTACGTTATTCCAAACGTACACAGCCATGGTTTTCTGGATCCATGCCTGCACCAAGTGCTTGGAGTATATAATACGTGTATACCATAATGTTTTTGTGCTTTAAACTTTCTTTAAATGGTAAAAAGTTAACCCTTTGTTGTTGATCATTTTCATATGTAAGTGATCAAGAAATACTATTGTGTACAAAAACGTCATTCTTTTCCGAATTATATGAATTGTAACAATATCATATTTCATTTTCAAACGGTTTTAAATTAATACTTTGAAACAGACAAAATTCATGAAAACCAAAGGTTCAAATATCTTTTATAGAAATTCTAGACTTTCTTCGTCTCGAGCAGGGGAGATGGAGTATTGTCCCGGTTGTCCCACAGCCTGTACGGACAAGTGGAAATTACAAAAAAATTACTATATAAATATCATACAGACAAGTTAAGAAATGCTTTAGATTAAAACAGAAAAATCAAAATCAGATTTGTCGGCCCTGTTGGAATATCTTTTGTGTATGCCTTTGCATTTGTACATTCATATCCTTGATGTGGATTTTGAGCTAGTATGTACAATATCATGTACCTTTAATTTCATAAAAAAAATGCTGGCTATGACTTATTATAATATCAAGCAAATAAAAGTGAGAGCATTTTATGCTATTGGCATTTTTAAAAATGAATCCTGTATGATGATGATGATGATGATGATGATGATGATGATGATGATGATGATAATAATAATAATAATAATAATAATAATAATAATAATAATAATAATAATAATAATGATGATAAACAATAAAAATCGAAGATAAAAGGTTTTTTTAATGAGATATAGAAAATAAATTTATAACATTCTTCGTAGCATCTCAAATTTTCCTACAGTAATAATTGTAACCTCCCGGATAGTGTCAAAGGTAAGGTTAGAATCTTTGCAGATGATACGGTTGTCTACCTTACCATCAGATCTAAACAAGATGCCCAAACCCTCCAAGATGACCTTCATGCTTTAGAAATATGGGAAAAAGACTGGTCCATGGAGTTCAACCCTGATAAATGTGAAGTTCTCAGGATAACAAGAAAAAGAAACCCCGTAATATTTCCGTATACCCTCCTTAACATCCAACTAAACTCAACTCAAGAAGCAAAATACTTAGGAGTCACTATTAGTCAAGACCTTTCATGGACCAAACATATAAACAATATTACATCTAAAGCAAATATCTCCCTTAGATTCATTAGAAGAAATGTTAAAACCCCAAATAAAAAGATAAAGGAAACTGCATATAAGACCTATGTTAGACCTCAAGTTGAATATTGCTCCATAGTTTGGCATCCTTGGCAGAAGTACTTAATTTATAAGATAGAGCGAGTCCAAACATCAGCTGCTAGATATATTTTTATTGACAATGACTATACAAGTAGTGTCTCAAAAATGATAAATGATCTTAACTGGCAAACCCTTGAACAGCGTCGAAACATCAGTGCTGTAACCTACTTGTATAAAATCCAAAACAACATATTGTTTTTGTTGACCACCAACACCTTAATCAAACAAGAAATCTGAACTACCTGATACCCTACTCGGGGACATAATATCATCAAAATTCTTTCTTTCCTAGGAGCATACGTCTTTGGAATAGCCTTCCTCTGACTGTTAATTCAGTCTAGCCCCAGTTTAAACATCTTTACTGAGAGCCTTGACCCATTCTATAAATTCTTAATCGCACACTATATATAGCTATGTCTTTTAAATTAATATATAGTCTTGTAGAACTTTTATTCTTTTAACTTTTTAAATTTGCATATAAATTGTTTCTTTTATTAACAATTCCCTGACAACGCGCCTGCTAGTCATAATCAGAATTGATTGTTAAGCATGTAGATGTAACCTAGCTAATCAACGGAACTTAACTGGTCGTATCTATTCATATTGAATAGATATAATGTGTTTAAGTATACGATATTTCCCAGTCGTGATTATACATTCCGTTTCAATTCCATATCAAGGCTAGTGCTCATTTAGCGAATGTTTATTTTACTATACATAACTATGATACAATTTACATAAAATTAAATTGGCCTACGTAAGTCAAAAGACTTTTCGGTTAAAAATATCATTTCGACAAAATATAAACTTTCCGTTTTTAAAACTGTCAAACGAAAATAGTGACGTCACATCCGTTAATTTTCCTAAATTGCCAATTAGAGCGAGAGGAAAGAAATCGATGCTATATTTTCTTTAAAAATGTGTATAATTTACATGCAAAGATAAAAAATGCCTATGAGTAAGAACAAATTTAATCTTCGTCTGCCCACACAGACAGGAGATGGAGAATCAGACGGCGGCGAGTGCGTGTTTTACATACATTTATTTTAACCTAAAAAAATACAAAAAAATAATTTTGTTTCCTGTTATTTTTTTTAGTTTCATTTGTTATTGAAGGAGAAGTTAGTATTTCAAATGACACAGATTAATTCCAGTGTAATAATTATTATGGTATAAAATATTGTCAGAAAGGCTGAAATTGTGTTTCACTATCTGATTATGTTTCAGTTTGTTAATTTATGTAAACTTTAGAAAATTAAAGAAACTCCACTGAGCAAATCATCTCCTGGAATAGACACTGTTTATCATGTTAATCTCTGTCAATATTTTATATACAAAATGAGTCTACTATATATACTCCTTGTTTAGACCCTGCAGTCTAATCTGGGTTAGTGCTCGCCATTTTTTTAAGCCAATCACCGACAAGGATTTTTCAAATTTTCAGGTTACAAATCTTAATAGAACAGATTTATATAAACTGGACGTTTTATATTATAAAACGCAAGTTGGCGGAGCACTAAGCCGGTTAGAGTGCATATTGGATGTTCTTCGTAAATAAGAAAGCTACAGTCGCTTCGCAAGCTCCGCTCCTTTTTAGCTTTCTTAATCTTATTTACAAAGAACACCCAATATGCACTCTAACCTATACATATAGCCCTCCGCAGATAGAATCAGGTTCAGCTCGGCCCTCGAGTCAGCTCGGCAGGGGTCAGCTCGGCCTACTTTTCAAATTATTAATATAATGGTTTGTTTATTGTGGGAACCAAATAATTAATGTTTTTTATAAATTATCATCACCCGCTTTTATAACCAAACAATTACCATGTGTGTTAAGGGTACCAATTAATCAGATGATAATTATGATTAATGCTAGTTGAACTAATTATATTGCATGAAGAGATATTGTGCTATTTTGTTTCAGGGCAACATCTGGCCTCTAAAAGCGAGATTCCTACCCAGAACGAAAATATCTCGCAATCTAGCTTTGGCACATCAATATATTGTTGACTAGATAGAGGGGATCATTCAAATTTGATTAATATCCACCTACAACTAATTACTAAATTAGAAGCTTATGATAATAAGTGAACATATTTTTATTTCATATTTTTATTATAGATTACTTTACAAACAAAAAGCATCAAAAGAAACACATTTGTATTATATTAATTTTTAACGAATAAACATAACAAATTTCTTCTAAATATACTTTTATTCTGCAGAAGTACAATGTAAAATTATATAATGATATACCAGATATCTCTTTTTATTCATTTAAAAAAAGGTGCCTTGATAGCATGCAAGTAATCAGAAAAAAGTTAATATGTTTAATATGTTTTTAGCTCACCTGTCGCAAAGTGACAGGGTGAGCTTTTGTGATCGCTTTTCGTCCGGCGTCCGGCCGTCATCCGTCCGTAAACTTTTGCTTTAAATGACATCTCCTCATAAACCACTGAGCCAATTTCATCCAAACTTCACAGGAATGTTCCTTTGGTGGTCACCTTTAAAAATTGTTCAAAGAATTTAATTCCATGCAGAACTCTGGTTGCCATGGCAACCGAAAGAAAAATCTTTAAATATCTTCTTTTAAACAACCCTAAGAGCTAGCGCTTAGATATTTGGCATGAAACATCTTCTAGTGAGTATCTACCAAGTTTGTTCAAATAAAAGTCCTGGGGTCAAAATTGACCCCGCCCCAGGGGGTTATTGATTTTCCCTATATGCATATAGTAAAAACTTAAAAAATCTTCTTTTAAAGAACCCAAAGAGCTAGAGCTAAGATATTTGGCATTAAACATCTTCTAGTGAGTGTCTACCAAGTTTGTTCAAATAAAAGCCCTGGGGTCAAAATTGGCCCCGCCCCAGGGGGTCATTGATTTTCCCTATATGCATATAGTAAAAACTTTAAAAAAACTTCTTTTAAAGAACCCAAAGAGCTAGAGCTAAGATATTTAGCATGAAGCATGTTCTAATGGGTGTCTACCAAATTTGTTCAAATAAAAGCCCTGGGGTCAAAATTGGCCCCGCCCCGGGGGTCATTGATTCATTATATGTGTATGGCAAAAACTTAAAAATCTTTTTTGAAGAAACCCATATAGCTAGAGTTTAGATATTAAGCATGAAACATCTTCTAATCAGTGTCTACAAAGTTTGTTCAAATAAAAGCCCGGGGGTCAAAATTGGCCCTGCCCCGGGGGTCATTGATTTTCCTTTTTTGTGTAAAGCAAAAACTTAAAAATCTTCTTTGAAAAAACCCATATAGCTAGAGTTTAGATATTAAGCATGAAACATCTTTTAGTAAATTTCTACAAAGTTTGTTCAAATAAAAGCCGGGGGGTCAAAACTGGCCCTGCCCCAGGGGTGTCATTGTTTTTAACAATATGTGTATAGTAAAAACTTAAAAAATCTTCTTTTAAAAAACCCAATGAGCTAGAACTTAGATGTTTAGCATGAAACATCTTCTTATGGGTGTTTACCAAGTCTGTTCAAATAAACAAATAAAAGCCCTTGGGTAAAAATTGGCCCGGGGGGGGGGGGCTATATACAGGTGAGCGACCTCAGGGCCATCATGGCCCTCTTGTTTTTACAAGTGGGCTGAGTTGGTATAGAGCCGAGTTGACTCTTTATCCACAGATATATATTTATATATGATACATGCAATGGGAACAAGATGCTTCAACTCCCAGGCACTTTACTCCCTAACATCAGAAAGACAATTAACGGCACACCACTTATAATTTTTGAGTAAATATTTCAACACCAAATAGAATTTTTGTGTCAGAGCCTTTTTTGGGAAAATGACAATATATCTATGTTATAAGGTCTTCATTACAAACATAAAAAAAAATATGTCAAAACAGTTTTATTCACCATTCACTAGTCTACATATTTTCACCTAAAATATAAAACCAAAATATGGGGGGGGGGAGGGGGTAAAAAGTGTCTCAATCAGATTTCATAGGAAGAGTCCAACCCGCCCAAACTTTATGATCATACCAATAAAACATAAAAGTACATGGTAGTCAGACTATGCTCCCCCATAAAAGTTTCTCGCATAATGTTTCCTCCATGACCGATCTCCCCCAACATACTTCAGTTACTTTCATGGCTGTCAACTAATAACCAAATAAATATGATCTATCTAGGCATGACAGAATAACTCTTGATATACTGCCTGTAAAATACAAGCACAATTAAGATTAATTTTCAGTTTTATTTTAATGTACATGTTTACTATAAGTACATTGTAATTTGTATCTGTTTCAGTAAACCAAATCCAAATATAGAATCCCTGACACAAAAGTTAAAAGAACTAGATATAGACGATCAACAGCGACAGAGATTGGAAGCTTTCTTAACACAGAAACAGAAAGTTGGTGAACTTACAGTAGATGTCTTTGATAAGATAGGAGAACTTGGAGCAGGAAATGGTGGTGTTGTAATGAAGGTTCGTCACCTTCCAACAGGCCTTATTATGGCAAGAAAGGTAATTTGTTGGCAAAATTTTAAATCTATATTGTAAATTTAGAATCCGTAACCTGCTGATTTTCTTAAATGGAAATGCTAACAGGGTGTCCGTTTGACCCTTGAAATGACACTTTGACCCTTCAAATTTCAAAAAGACCTGATTTGACCCACAGGATTTTAACTGGAGGGTCAATTTTTGTTAAAATCATGGGGATTTGCTTTGTATCTGGTCAAAATGACCCTCAGGATTACATGGCTAGTGAACATCCTGGCTAACTTCCCATATCTTTTCTCTTTTTTTGGGGTTTGGGGTGGAGGGGGGGCATCAAGATGAATGTTTGAAGTAAGATGGCCTACTGCATAGATATGCAAACTGACCTTGCTCTATACTGGTGGCAAAGGTTACTCAGCATGTTAAGTATTCTAGTTGTGTATGCATATATGTTTTAATTAGCCTTAATGCTATATATTAAGACTAATAATTATTTTTTGTATTGTATTTCAGTTGATACATTTAGAAATAAAACCAGCTATTCGTAACCAGATTATACGAGAATTAAAAGTACTACATGAATGTAACTCTCCATATATTGTTGGTTTCTATGGGGCT
The DNA here is from genome assembly GCF_026571515.1 of Ruditapes philippinarum. Classification (NCBI taxonomy): domain Eukaryota; kingdom Metazoa; phylum Mollusca; class Bivalvia; order Venerida; family Veneridae; genus Ruditapes; species Ruditapes philippinarum. The sequence continues at coordinate 74,507 of NW_026864199.1, forward strand.
TTCTATAGTGATGGTGAAATTAGCATCTGTATGGAATATATGGTATGTATATTAAATTAGGTAGTAGGTAATTAATTATCCCCCGCCGATGGAATCGGGAGGGGGATATAGTTTTGGCGTTGTCCGTCCGTCCGAATTTCGTTTCAAGACTAGTTCTCTGCAACTACTGGCTGGAATTCAACGAAACTTTATGGGAATCATCAATATCAAGAGGAGATGCGCATATCGTCAGCTTGTTCCGGTCCGACACTTTAACTCAGAGTTATGGCCCTTGATTAGTTATGCAGTATGCATATAGAGTAAAAATCGTTTCCGCGCTACTTCTCTGCAACTACTGGCTGGAATTCAACAAAACTTTATGGGAACCTTCAATACCAAGAGGAGATGCGCATATCGTCACCTTGTTCGGGTCAGACACTTTAACTCAGAGTTATGGCTCTTGATTAGTTATGCAGTATGCATATAGAGCAAAAATCGTTTCCGCGCTACTTCTCTGCAACTACTGGCTGGAATTCAACAAAACTTTATGGGAACCTTCAATACCAAGAGAAGATGCGCATATCATTGCCTTGTTGGGGTCAGACATTTTAACTCAGAGTTATGGCCCTTGATTAGTTATGCAGTATGCATATAGAAAAATATTCGTTTCTGCGGTACTTCTCTGCAACTACTGGCTGGAATTCAATGAAACTTTATTGGAACCTTCAATACCAAGAGGAGATGGGCATAGTCGCCTTGTTCGGGTCAGACATTTTAACTTAGAGTCATGGCCCTTGATATCTTATGCAGTATACAACCAGAGCAATAATCGTTTCCGTGCTACTTCTCTGTAACTACTGGCTGGAATTCAGGATACGAAGAGGAGATGTGCATATAGTCGCCTTGTTCCAGTCAGACAGTTATAACTCAGATTTATGGCCCTTGATTAGTTATGCAGTATGCATACATCTCATTGGTATTTCCAGATATTACTATTTAACACAGAGTTATGGCTCTGTTTATGTCAAAGAATATTACTGTTTATGCCATGATAAATATATAAATAAAGCCTTATGTCTTCAGTTGTTGTGTTAGTAATAACCAGTACTCGGCAGGGGATATAAATTCAACGAATTTGCTTGTTTTGTATGAAATAATCATCTTTATTAGCTGGTCAATTTGATATATTTTTGGCAGGGGTGGCAAAGCCAATTGTCCCCATTGCCCTTTATTTCCCACAGCCTGTACGGACAAGTGGAAATTTTACAGAATTTACTATATATCATACAGACAAGTTAAGAAATGCTTTAGATTAAAACAGACAAATATAAATCAGATTTGTCGGCCCTGTTGGAATATCTTTTGTGTATGCCTTTGCATTTGTACATTCATATCCATGATGTGGATTTTGAGCTAGTATGTACAATCATGTACCTTTAATTTCATAAAAAAAATAAATGCTGGCTATGACTTATTATAATATCAAGCAAATAAAACTAAGAACATTTTATGTTATTGGTAGTTTTAAAAATGAATCCTGTTTGATTTAAGAAACTTCACTATAAATAGGTATTGTATAATTGTGTTTTGTTACAGGATGGAGGGTCATTAGATTTGATATTAAAAAAGGCAGGCAGAATACCAGAACCAATTCTAGGAAAATTAACATCTTCTGTAAGTATAAAAGAATAGAAAAAAAGGCACTACACACCAATACAGAGAATGGGCATAACTGTAATAAAGATATACCATTATACTGGTTTCGGATCTATAGACTCTTTATCAGGATTAACTTAAAACAAAATTTCATGTATCAAGTATCCATTAATACTGCATGTTTGTAACGCCCCTTTTCATTGCATAATCATGATGTTTATATAGTTTTATACACACAGCAGTTGTGAATTTATCAAGAAATCTCACTTTTTTCTCTAAAAGAAGATGCTTGCTGTGTCATAAATTTGTTGCAAATATTTCTGACAGGTTATATGACTGTATATAAACGACTTGGGTTATATTTCCAAACAACCGTTAATACAAGGCCATTAACCTGTCAAAAATCTTTATAAACAATAAAAACTATGTAAGTCACATGATTTTTCGAAAAGTAGAATAAAAAATGTTCAAATCATATCTGAAAATAGTTACTAGTTGGCTTACTGCCAGAAGAATGATGTATTAGGCGGTGATTTGTTATAAAATTAATATAAAAAATATTTATAAAGTATTTTATGTCAGTATGTTAAAATCAATGTTGTTTCGGCCAATGAAAGCTTGTCTGACCAATAACTAGAGCATGCTTGGCCTGCAGTCCTAGGATTTGGTGTGAAGGTTGGTCTTGACTAGAAGCTTACCTTCTATCGATTTTGAAGCAATTAGATGAAGGTTACAGTGGCACATAAAATACTTGGCTTATCAGGAAGAAGTATTTCCTCAGTCAGAATTTAAAGGAATAGGAATGGATGGGTTGATGTCTGTCTAATATAAATATTCATCATTAAAAAAGAGGTACCATGACAGTTTTTTTGTTGACATCAACCCTTTAAGTGAGAAATTCGCATTTTAAGACACTATTTTTTACTTGAGAAATAAGTTCATGGGCGCCGCCATTTTGGCGTTCTGTCATTCTCGCGAGACAGACGAGACCGAGATTGTGACGTGTTATACCCACTTCCGGTAAAGGTGTACACGCTGGTACAACTGAAATATATCTTGACGAAGAACTTAATTAATCTTATTGCGTACATTATTTATTATTTATGAAAACATCATATGGAACTGAATTGCTTTAATTAATTAATTGAAGACGCCGCGGCATTAAGTAATAGAAAGAGCACCGAAACACGAGGCTATCTGATTTGTACGAGGGGGCGTAGCCCCCGAGTATTAATCAGATTGCCGAGTGTTTTGGTGTTCTTTCTCTTTTGTATCATAGTCAAACATAAAAGCACGTTCCCTGTTGTCACAATATGAAACCCCGGCAAAAATGAACCAATGAACGAACATCTGAATATGACATTTCTGTCGCTTTCCCTTTCTCTGCTGTACAATATGTAAACCCCAGCAAAAATGAGCCAATCAATGGGCATGCTCTGGAGTGCGGGTAACTAATACCCGCACTCCAGTTAACGCACTGTGCATGTATATGTATACGATTTAACCCTGACACATTTTCAACAGAAAGGTCTCCAAACTATGATACAATTATCATTAATTTTGTCCGATTTTTCAAGCTTGCTGATGATCCCACCACATGATTTAAGCAATGACTGCTTAGTTTTCAAAGATAAACCATCAATTTAATTTGGGTACTTTGAGAACTTTCTTCAAATTGACGATATATCCTTTTATTTGGTACTTAATTTTCGCTAGACAAGCTGTCTGAATAGGGTACATCGCCGGTCATGTATCTTTTTCTCAGCGGTAAATATCAACTAAATCCAATATGCAGATATTTCCTGAGGACGCGATTTTCCGACATTGACGTTAAAAATAAAATGACGCAGGAAAATCGGCAGCTAGACTAATATCGTATGAAAACAAAACTGTCCGTTCGGTTAATTAGGCACCCAGTCAAAACTGGTACCAACAGCAACAGGTTGCCCATTGGGCATAATTCCCCTATTATTACGCATATTCTCGGGTTTATCCAGTTCCCTATAGCTTTTTTCCACGTTATCTACTTACCACACAGATACGCATTTCTACTACCGTAAATTTAATCCAATAAAACAAAAAACATAAATCTACTTAATATTCAAAATGATTATTGGTAACTGAAAAATGTGTTGCTATTGTATGAAATGCTGTAATTTACAGTATAACTTGACTACCCTAAGGTCATTCAGTTCACTGATGAAGCGTAAAAAAATATGTCTATTTCGTCATTAGAATATTTGACAACTGAAGGGTGATTAACCAATCAGGGCAACATTGTGCATGATCAAAAGTTCTGTCGGCACAGAGGCATACAAGGAGCAATAAAAACCGTTAGTACACAGTGTGACAGGAACATTTAGTGCAAATTAGGAACAATAAAAATGGATAATACACAGTATTAGTCATAAGTTGTAAGAACCAGCAATTGTGTGAATATATTATGCAAATGAGATTTTTGAGCAGCCAATAAAAATGTTTTGCATGCAGTTAATATTAGGCTACGATTACGATGTAAATAAATACCACTAAGCATCATACGTTGACAGACATGTAAACAATTTACTTTTCGAAAGAGTTGCTTATATTTTTGAAATGTGTACATCACTACTAACATATGTTCACACCTTTTCATTTGAAAGTCAGAATCAAACTGCAAACATTTAATTACATGTACTATTTAGAACACGTTTTAGTAGGATTTTAATAATAATGATAATTATCGCCGTTCAATAATTAACAGCCAATTATTCGTTGGTGCGTTTGTTTATTTAATTGCATTATTTGATTGTGAAACTTTGTTAAATAATAACATGTGTATTTATTAATTACATTAAGATGAGACTTTAATGAACATAGCATTGTTTGGAGTAACGGGCATCACTGGCCTGAAGTGGTGCGACCGGTAGACGTTGATTTTTTATTTGTTTCTTTATTTTTTTATTATTTTTTTTTTTTATATTGTTACGTATTTTGAACAATAAAAAAATCGCCTCTACACCTCCTGTGAAAATTAAATTGTCTGGTCAATACTTTATTAATATGTAAATGTTTCGCTACGATTTATCATAAATCTAAAGATGTGGGGAAATGACATCACGCGCACCTGTTTTTATACGGCCAATACACAAACATGGCCGCGCCTACTGATTTGTAGAAATCGGCGATTTAGCGATTTAAATTTCGTTATCATTCGTTTAATATTATTATTTGGCGGCAGAAAATTTGCAGATTTATTATTTATAGTATTCGTTTTCTGAAATCAAGTTTTTATTCTAACCTTGTTTTTCCCTTTAAGATTTTTTTTATACTTACTAGTTATAATGATACTATTACTTTATGTTACTTTAATATTGATATAACACTAAATTCTTGAATCTTATATGTACAAGTGTAAAAATATACCTCTGTGACACCAACTGAATTATTCAAGTTTGATTTTTACCATAAAATGACTTACTGTTAAGGCTGTTGAATTTTGACAAATTTGATTTATACTTGATGAAAATTTATTCATAAAAAAGTCATTTAAAAAAATGTTTCCTTTCGAACCCCTAAAATGATTTTCAGTGATATGTTTGCCTAAATGGAAATAAGAAATAGTGAAGGGCGGTCACACCTGTACATTGGCTGTTGTTAACTGGTATATTTGTTGATTTTTTTCCAGGTTCTTAAAGGATTGATATACCTTAGAGAAAAACATTCAATTATGCATAGAGGTAAGAAATATGTTTGTTCTTGTACTAGTAATATTTACCGAACCACATTTGGGAATATTTAGGCAAAGATCTGAAAAATAATAGAGAAAAGTTGAAAGCTTGAAAATAGAATTTGTAACTTGACTAAAAACATTGCTCAACAGATAAGTAGCAAGTGAATTTCAGTCTACAGGGTATGCATGTAGTCCAAACATCTACAGATAAATTTATGTGTACTCTGTTTTACTAATAAACTATTGAAACATTAATTCAAATAAAATTGCTTGAAACAAGATAGAAATTGTTTTGTGGTTCATTTATTTATATCTTCATTTTGTCACAATAGTGCAGTAATGGCATAACAACTTATATTATTTAATAGGAGTTAACCTATTACTGCATTTAGATGGCAATATGTCCTTCACTTCTTTGAAATTATATTCATCATTTCATTCACCAATTACATATTCTCCCCCTTCAAAGTGGTGATTCTGAAAGGTCCATTGTTATGTCTAAATTTTGTAAGATTGGTGTTTTTCCATCAAAATAGTTTAAAAAGTGCCATAATAATGGTCACAATATTTTGATATCACATGGCAATAATGTATATCCAATAAGCTGTCTTTGTACATTTTCAATTTAATAATGCAAGAGTATTATGTTTGTTTTATTTTTTACTAGATGTAAAACCATCAAATATCCTAGTGAATTCACGGGGTGAAATAAAGATCTGTGACTTTGGTGTGAGTGGACAGTTAATTGATTCAATGGCAAATTCATTTGTTGGAACAAGATCTTATATGTCGGTAAGTATAATAATATGGCACATTTTGTACTACAAATGATTTAGAAAGTTATTTCCACTCAGTGTACACTCATTGTACACTCATTGTACACTCATTGTACAAAGTCAAAGATGGACTTACCATAGCTGAATATGTTGTCAATCAATACAGTAACCTTCATTACAATGGGATCAACTTAAATAACCTGTAAGTATTTTAAATTCTGAAGTTAATGTAAGAAAATTGCAGTTGCTATATGCTGATACCTGTTACGTGTAAAAATGTGTACATGGGTCTCCATTCACCAGTGAAATCTGCAAGTCACCATATATTGTACTAAATAGTATCAGTATTTTACCAGTATATTTGTCTGTCCATCACTTTAAAATAAAGGGGCATGAGCTTGTTACTTCATAGAGTTTTTATTACAATTATATCATATTAGGATGTTTTTATGTTCAAATTCAAGCTATGAAGTTTGTTTGGATATCTGGACTTTTTTTCACACATTTCTGATTAGTGTAAGATTTTTGAAGAGAAAAAAGGGTTATGATGGGGCTAAATTTGCCTTATGTCAGAAATCTTAATTTATACTTGGAATTGGGTGAATATATTTTTAAAAAAAGAAGTTCTTTCTGTTTTTAAGTCATGTTTAGCTTTTTACTTTTAAATTATTACAGACAATTTTCTGTCTTGTAAAAGTAAAGGTTAACAGGGTTGTCATTAAAAGTTTTCTGAGACTTTCTGCATATTAAATTTGGGCAGTCATTTTTAGTTTTATCACATTCAGCAAAGACTGTTTTCTTAGCTTTAAGGTGGTCCAGTGTGCATTTGAGACAGGCATTCTGGTCTACGCCCGCCTCTTATTGACAACTATTGGTGGAAGGATTAAGCAGTTTTTTTATAAACTTTTATCCTATTGTTTTCAGCCTGAGAGATTACAGGGTACCCATTACACAGTTCAGTCTGATATCTGGAGTGTAGGGCTTTCTCTTGTAGAAATGGCAATAGGGCGTTACCCTATACCCCCACCTGATCCTAAAGATATGGATGGTTTGTTTGGTGAGAATGTGATGGAAGAACACCTAGAGGCAGCACGTACAGGAAAAACATTAAAAGGTAATACTTGCATATTGACATTAATGATAGTGGCGACTTAGGCAAGCGGTGAACTTGTTGGACTATGAATCTAAGAATTTCCGATTGCTTATATTTGAACCACTTACAGGCAAGTCGTTGTTCCCTTAAGCAAGAAATTATACACTTATTGCTTAGTACTGGTTAGTTCTAGGAAGGGTTCAAAAGTGTTTCTATAAGCAGTAGCTTATAGTTTCCTACGCAATAAAATTAAAATAAATGCTAAACTAAACTGGACTGATTCATTGATTTTTTTTTTGGTTTTATAAATAACAATGTTAACAACCACAACATAGCTTGTATCATACTGATATTAGATTTATATTAAAATGACCTGTCATTTGAATGTTGTGGTTCTATTTTTACACAAGAAGTTTGAATAATTGTTTGGGCACTTACATATCAATTATTGATAATGTTTTGGATTAATTTCTTTTTGATTAGTAATTCTATAAAAAACTAACTGTTTGCACTATCTGTGCATATATAATGAACTATGGTAGCAAGTCTTTCTGTAAAGCTAGGAATGTTCACATAAAAAGCAGTCTATGACTTAAAAGAGAAGAAGACAAAGTTTTGTTTCCCAAAGGACAAAAATTCTGGGGAACAAAGTTGCAAGTACATCTTCCAATAATCACACTTGCTGTTTATAGTAAGTTCTTCATGCCTTTACAATATCTTAGATCATAAGTATAATTATAGGCCCTTGGCATGGATCTTTAGTTTTAAGGTAGGATTAGAAGTTAGTGAGGTCAAGAAAATTTTACCTGGTTGTATGGCTATGTTTGTAAGCTGTGACAAAGCAGCCACAGGAGCTGGAAGAGAATCCACTCATGTCTCTGATATTTCTAAAAAAAATTGTCTTTTTTTCTCTTAAGTACAGAGTACAGTTTTTAGTACAGTATACACTCTTTCTGCCAGATTTACTGATATAATAAAAGATTCACATTTTGTCAGTTTATGAGGCATTCACAATATTCATGGTAACCAGTTTGTGTAGCAGTTTGAAGTTATTAAAAAACAAAATGTTTGAAGGTATTTCTTTCAAGTCTAAAGTGTTAGAAATACCTGTTAGACTATTTCTTTCAGTATGATTAGTAAATGGACTATAATGACCAGGCTTGTGTATTATTGATATATCATTTGACTTCTAGGGGTCACCTGGTTTTTCTCCTGAACATAGCCGGCTATCATAACAGTTATGTGCCACTGGCAACAACTTTCCCCGACTCAATTAATAGGAGAAAAAGAAGCCAAAGAATGAATAAGATTGAGAGTTTATATTGCTCTTAAAGTTCCAATATTTTTCATTGCAAAGATTATTTGAGTTATGGTTCTTGATGTTCCATAAAACTTTGACAAATTTTATTTTATCGTTAAGATGTTGCATTCTTATTAAATATCTAAAAATGCGATGATTATTGTAAAAATTCATGTACAATTTCCCAGCCATTTACAGGAAAGTGACCTGCTTGTTGGACACTGCGATCTTTGAAGAGGAGTGAAACACATATTATTCTTGAATTTATTAACAAATTGACTAACTAGTTAAGAGTTGATTTCAGGTTGTTTGGGTGACTACCAGGTGATATTTGGAGATGGCCCACTACCAATGGCCATATTTGAACTCTTAGAATATATAGTTAATGAGGTAAAGTCATCATGGACAGGTTGTGTAACTCTTTCAACACAACCTAAACTTTTTTCATTGTATTACCTCCCTTCAGTTCTTTTTTTTTTCAAGGTGAATTGCTGGAGAAATCATTTTAATATAATTAATTAAAAAAAATAATTTAATATAATGATAATACAGTCAAACGTGTATTAAGCGACCAGGCAAGGGAAACACCAAAAATGGTCGCTTAATGAAACGGTCTCTTAAGACAGTCAGCATGATATTCGATGGGATTGTTTTTCAACTTCATTTTTATATAAATGTTGAATAATAAGTACGGTCCGATAATCTAAACGGATGCAAATGTAAAAATAACGTTCCGATATTTATTGACAAAACAGTTTTGATCCATTACGTACATGTTTGACATTTTTTCCAGAATTTTTTAACTTCTCCGTTGTTTTTCCTTGTCTCCAACACGAAAACCCTATTAGTGAAGATGTTCTCTGTTGTGCATTTTTTCATTTGAAATAAACAAATCACATCTATTTGTTACGATTAATTTAATGGCTGATCAAGGTCAATTCAATGCAGTCTAAATGTCAACAAGCGAAGCGTATACACCATCTCAGTATGGGCGGAGCGTTGCATTGTTTATCCGATATTATTGGATAATACACGTCACGCGTATACTTAACTTCATTTGCATAAGCTAAAACGGTATGGGAAATAGAGTTTTTCACACGTTTATTGTTGTGTTTTGATTGCTGACACTTGTGACATAACGAGGTGGCATTCTCTAAAAACACAATTACTTGACAGGTAAAAGTGGTCGTTTAATGAAAAGATTGATGTCAATTAGGTGACTAATTAGCGGTCAATGGTCGCGTTGAGCAAAAGTCGCTTAATACATTAAACATATAGAGAGAAAATGATCGGGGGGAATTTAAAGTGGTCGTTTAAGACAAAAGTCGCTTAATACACGTGGTCGCATGGGCAAGTTAGACTGTATTGTCATTAAGCATGAATTGATCATCATTACATTATAGTTTTACAAAGCTTAATTAAAAAATGATAATTATTATTTTTATCTTACATCAGCAAGCATTATATTAATTAGAAAACACAGTAAGAAATTCATTTGATAAAGAAGTTTCTTCAAACAGTTTTGTTATGATATAGTTGATGTCAGTTGTATGAAGGTTTACTTTTATAATTTCATTTTTATTTAAATGTTAAATTTCATGTAACTTAAATGTAAAATTTCACGTTCCTAAAACTTTTACAAATATCTCATATTTCAAATATTCTACAGTCTACATCAGGGTATAGTTTGTCATTTTTTTGTACAAGTTTAGTGTACAGTTCTTTTTCTTGTTTACAAATACAAGTAATACTGCCAAAATTTTTGAAATTTTTCTTCTGAAATAAAAGAAGAAGAAAGACTTGGATGATATTGTTTTTAATTGAATGAATAGAACATTAAAGCAAAATGATTTCTCTAGCGAAGGTGATATTTATGTTAGGAGGGTAACTTTTTCTATTGTTTATATATTTTATGTTTTATAAAGATTGTTGTCATGGTAACAGAAAAAGGAAGCCTTGTATCTAACTTAATCTGTCTTTGTACATGCTATCTACCAATGCATTACAGAAAGATGGTACTTTATGCTTTACAGCTTCACAGAAATGGATGTTGAGTAATTTCACCAGTGTTTAACAAATATGTGACAGAGCTAAAATATTAAATGGATAATCTTACGGTTCTTCACAGATAATTGTGTGTAATAGATTTGTTCTAATTTATTAAGATTTATATTGTAAAATTTAGCTCCTCCAGGGCAAGTCTTAGTATATACCATCAACATTTGCTTGCTGTCATCTCTAATAAAACTCTATAAGAAAAAGAACAAAATTTAATAGAAACAAAAATGTTCATTAATTTTCATTGATACAAAAATGAATTTTAAGATGTAAAATGTTTGTTCAAATTACATTCTCATGCTGAAAACTTGAAAAAATCACCATGTGAAAAAGTGATGAGTTCTTTTTTAAGCAAGCATATATTTTACTTTATCACAAGAAATCCTTTTCAGGTGTAAGAAAAGTTTAAGCAGTGATTTGATATAATCATAAAGATGCATTGAGTGAAGAGAAACTGGTACACATGTATAATTATACAGCATAATAAGATCTTATTCAAGTAAACCCTTAACCTAATTAACCTAATGCAGGATTTAATGAAGATCTAATTGAATAAAAGTAAAAATTTTTTTTTAGGTTTTAACATTTTAAATGCTAGCATCAATAATGACAGACCTATTTTAGCTGTGATAGTAAATATACCTATGCTAGCATTTATAAGGACAGACTTTGCTGGCAGTCATAATAATTTATCTATGCTAGCTGTGATAATAAAAACTTAACTTGGGGTGATAATGACAAACTTATGCTACATGCAACAGTAATAGACCTATGCTAGCAGTGATATTGTCTGACCTTCGCTAGTGCGGATAATGACACACTACTGCTAGCAGTGATAATAACAAACATATGCTAATTGTCATAATATTTGACCTATGTAAGTGGCCATTATAGCAGACCTTTGCTAGGTGCAAGAAGGACAGACTTGTGCTAGCATGCTGTCAGTCATGATAATAGACCTATGCTGATGGCAATAATAATTGACCCATGCTAGCAGCATTGACAACAGACCTATAGTATCTGTATAAAGAACAGACTAAGCTTGCAGTGATAATGACAGATCTATGCTAGAAACAACTATGCAAGCGATCATAATAACAGACCTTTGCTAACAGTCATTATATAAGACCTATGCTATTGTAGGTTATAACAGACTTATGCAAGCTGCAATAATAACAGACCTGTAATAGAGGAAATGATAATTGATTTATGCTAGATAATAACAGACCTCTGGGTACAAGTGTGCTATTGGTTATAATAAGAGACATGCTAGCAGCTATACTAAATACAGACCTTTGCTAGCTGCAATAATAACAGACCTAGACTAGTCACAATAAGAATTGACCTTTGCTAAAGGCAATAATAACAGACTTAGACTAGTCACAATAAGAATTGACCTTTGCTAAAGGCAATAATAACAGACCTAGACTAGTCACAATAAGAATTGACCTTTGCTAAAGGCGATAATAACAGACCTAGACTAGTCACAATAAGAATTGACCTTTGCTAAAGGCAATAATAACAGACTTAGACTAGTCACAATAAGAATTGACCTTTCTAGCTGCAATAATAACAGACTTAGACTAGTCACAATAAGAATTGACCTTTGCTAAAGGCAATAATAACAGACCTAGACTAGTCACAATAAGAATTGACCTTTGCTAAAGGCAATAATAACAGACTTAGACTAGTCACAATAAGAATTGACCTTTGCTTAAGGCAATAATAACAGACCTAGACTAGTCACAATAAGAATTGACCTTTGCTAAAGGCGATAATAACAGACTTAGACTAGTCACAATAAGAATTGACCTTTGCTAAAGGCGATAATAACAGACCTAGACTAGTCACAATAAGAATTGACCTTTGCTAAAGGCGACAATAACAGACCCTGGCTAGATACAACAATAACAAACCTATGCTGGAGACGATAATAAAAGACCCATGCTAGTGGAAATGATAATTGACTTATGCCAGCAGAAATAATAATTGACCTATGCCTAAAGTATAGGGGATTTTCTGCCTGTACATAATGTGCTGTCTAATCAGACTGTATACAATAGTTTGTTAAATGGTAATTTTGTGACATGAACTGTTCAGAGTGCAAAATAGGGAAAGTCCAATGCATAAAATGTAAGGGTTGATCATGATAAATGAATGAGTGTTTAAAGGAAATTTATGGATGTTAAAAAACTTGCATGGTCATGTTTTGAAACATTGGAAGAATCACTTTTGTTTAACATTTTATTTATGTTTTATTTGCATGGTTAAAATATCTATTTTTTGTATTTCTTTATGTTTATTTTTTCTTAATTAAAGGGAGGTAATACAGATTTCTTATACAGAAGTATATTTGCAGCATGAACTGTATACATATAAGAGAATGGCTTTTTATTCATTAAAATAATGCGAAATGACAAAATGTGTATTATGCTATCCATACCTAAAATTACATCAGTGTCATTCAGAGACTTGACTTGCCATCCCAGATCAGTGTGAGCAGATGCTTGAGTTGCCTGCATTACATGGCTTTATAAAGGGAGGTGCCCCATATAAACTTTTTTTCCAAACCTTTCTTGCTCTGGTATGAGATGCTGTATTGTCATGAAATAATTGGTTTTGTTGCAAATTTGTTTTTTTTGCTTTTATTTTAGGAACCAAAAGGCATAGTTATAACTTTCCAACTCCATGTGCACCGGGCCCTGGCTCAGACGGGCCACGCCCAATGGCAATTTTTGAGCTTTTAGATTTCATTGTAAACGAGGTATGTTACGTGAGAGAAAAAAAAAACTAAAAAAGTAAAACTGTTGGTTTTTATTACCTTATTAATGACGTATTGCTTACATTACTAAAACAAATAATTCAAAAACAGACCAAAAACATTACATTTTGGCGAAAAAGTTTTGAAATCTTGATAAAAATTAGAAGGCTGTAGAGTTTTTTGCTTGTTGCATAAGCTGTATATTTGAAGTGATTGGTGTGTTATTTCAGTCTCGTACCCCTGAAACCTGCTAGGCTTTATCGTCATCATAACAGTCATTTTCATGATCATCATCAAGTTTTTACACACTAACAGTTATACTTATCTCATATAAAACATAACATTTTGCATGGGTTTGTGGTTTTAATATTTAAAAACAATTTGAAATAAAGATAAACAATCCTTGTTCATATAAAAATAAGCAAGTCTGAAAAAGAAAAAAAATATGATTGAAAAATATGAAAAAAGGATGAATTAGAAGGTTAAGGTACATTCAGTATTCATCTATGATATAACTATTATTCCAGTTAGCAGCATTTTTGGAATGCATTGCTTTTATGTTTAGAGTTTGAAGCATAATGCATATTATATAGCCTCTTTATCGTATAAAGTATCATCTTGAAAACCTTGATTTGGATTGACTTGCAAATCAAATATTAGTGAAGACCTAAGCTTTAAGTTTTCTTGTTTCCCAGTATATCAATAATTGCCTTGAAGTCTCCATATTTGCAATGCAATGAGTTGCCTTGACTTTCCCCATAGTTTGGTGTAAGAAGCCTTGTTTTTTCCCACAATTTTGCGATAAGTTGCCTTGAAATTTCCTGATTTTAATGTATGTTGCTTTTATTTTTACCTCAGTTTTAAATAAAATGCCTGCCATGATTTTCCCACAGTTTGGTATCAATAGCATTGTTTTGACAATAAGTTTCTGTAATAGTCCTGCATTTTTATTTTGACAATAAGTTTTTGTAATAGTTCTGCATTTTGCAATATGTTTGTAATGATTTTGCAAAACCTTCCTTTAATTTTTCCTGAGTTTATCGCAAGGTTGCTGTAATATTCCCAAGTTTTGCATTATGCAGCCATGCTTTTATTTAAGCTGTATATTACTTGTCTTGAATTTCCTCCGCGTTGACTTAAATCTAGACCAACATGCCTGAAATCTGGACCGACAATTTGCTAGATGCTGCTATGCTGTCCTCACACTGTGCAATAAGTTGTCATACACTGTAATATTTGTAAATTTGCAGTACATTACTTTGGAATTCTCAATTTTCAATAAGTTGCATTATTTTTTGGTATCTTGATTTTGCATCAGCTATTCATGTTTTTTTACAATAGTTTTGCAATGCATAGTCTAGTTTTTGTATACATTTTGTAGGTGGAAAAAAAATAAAACTTGTAAAAAATTATGAGAAAGTGACATAAAATTTTGTGCTATTGTGCTGGTATGTTGACAAAATCCCACACCTTTTTTCCAAGTCAGGTACACAAATATTCCACAATTTATCTGGAATGGCCTGTCCAATTTTTAGCTCACCTGTCACAAAGTGACAGGGTGAGCTTTTGTGATCGCTTTTCGTCCGGCGTCCGTCGTCCGTCCGTCGTCCGTCGTCCGTAAACTTTTACTTTAAATGACATCTCCTCATAAACCACAAGGCCAATTTCATCCAAACTTCACAGGAATGTTCCTTTGGTGGTCACCTTTAAAAATTGTTCAAAGAATTTAATTCCATGCAGAACTCTGGTTGCCATGGCAACCGAAAGAAAAAACTTTAAATATCTTCTTTTAAAAAACCATAAGAGCTAGAGCTTAGATATTTGGCATGAAACATCTTCTAGTGAGTGTCTACCAAGTTTGTTCAAATAAAAGCCCTGGGGTCAAAATTGGCCCCGCCCCAGGGGGTCATTGATTTTCCCTATATGCATATAGTGAAAACTTAAAAAATCTTCTTTTAAAGAACTCAAAGAGCTATGGCTAAGATATTGAGCATCAAACATGTTCTAATAGGTGTCTATCAAGTTTGTTCAAAGAAAAGCCCTGGGGTCAAAATTGGCCCCGCCCCAGGGGGTCATTGATTTTCCTTATATGCATATAGTAAAAACTTAAAAAATCTTCTTTTAAAGAACCAAAAGAGTTAGCGCTAAGATATTTAGCATGAAACATGTTCTAATAAGTGTCTACCAAGTTTGTTCAAATAAAAGCCCTGGGGTCAAAATTGACCCCGCCCGAGGGGGTCATTGATTTTTCCCTATATATGCATATAGTAAAAACTTAAAAATCTTCTTTTAAAGAACTCAAAGAGCTATGGTTAAGATATTTAGCATCAAACATGTTCTAATAGGTGTCTACCAAGTTTGTTCAAATAAAAGCCCTGGGGTCAAAATTGCCCCGCCCCGGGGGTCATTGATTTTCCTTATATGTGTATAGCAAAAACTTAAAAAATCTTTTTTGAAAAAACCCAAATAGCTAGAGTTAAGATATTAAGCATGAAACATCTTTTAGTGAGTGTCTACAAAGTTTGTTCAAATAAAAGACCTGGGGTCAAAATTGGCCCTGCCCCGGGGTCATTGATTTTCCTTATATGTGTATAGCAAAAACTTAAAATCTTCTTTGAAAAAACCCAAATAGCTAGAGTTTAGATATTAAGCATGAAACATATTCTAGTAAGTGTCTACAAAGTTTGTTCAAATAAAAACCCTGGGGTCATAACTGGCCCTGCCCCAGGCGTGTCATTGTTTTTAACTATATGTGTATAGTAAAAACTTTAAAAAAATCTTCTCTTAAATAGCCCAATGAGCTAGAGCTTAGATGTTTAGCATGAAACATTTTCTTATGGGTGTCTACCAAGTTTGTGCAAATAAAAGCCCTGGGGGTTGGGGCGGCCTATATACAGGTGAGCGACCTCAGGGCCATCATGGCCCTCTTGTTTAAATTTTAACTGTTTTACGGAAAAAGGTTTTGTATTTATTTGCAATTAGAAATTGATTTTTTCTCTCAATATTTTCAGTTGGTATATATTTATTTCCCATAATTTTATTGGAGAAATTTAGATTTTGTGAAGAACTTAGAATATATTTTCTCATTTTTAGCTCACCTGTTACAAAGTGACAGGGTGAGCTTTTGTGATCGCTTTTCGTCCGTCGTCCATCCGTCGTCCGTCGTCCGTAAACTTTTACTTTAAATGACAACTCCTAATAAACCACTAAGCCAATTTCATCCAAACTTCACAGGAATGTTCCTTTGGTGGTCACGTTTAAAAATTGTTCAAAGAATTTAATTCCATGCAGAACTCTGGTTGCCATGGCAACCGAAAGAAAAAACTTTAAATATCTTCTTTTAAAAAACCGAAAGAGCTAGAGCTTAGATATTTGACATGAAACATCTTCTAGTGAGTGTCTACCAAGTTTGTTCAAATAAAAGCCCTGGGGTCAAAATTGGCCCGGCCCAAGGCGGTCATTGATTTTCCCTATATGCATATAGTAAAAACTTAAAATATCTTCTTTTAAAGAACCCAAAGAGCTAGAGCTAAGATATTTAGCATGAAACATGTTCTAATGGATGTCTACCAAGTTTGTTCAAATAAAAGCCCTGTGGTCAAAATTGGGCCCGCCCCAGGGGGTCATTGATTTTCCTTATATGTGTATAGCAAAAACTTAAAAATCTTCTTTGAAAAAACCCAAATAGCTAGAGTTTAGATATTAAGCATGAAACATCTTCTGGTAAGTGTCTACAAAGTTTGTTCAAATAAATTCCCTGGGATCAAATTTGGCCATGCCCCAGGGGTGTCATTGTTTTTAACTATATGTGTATAGTAAAAACTTAAAAAATTTTCTTTTAAAAAACCCAATGAGCTAGAGCTTAAATGTTTTGCATGAAACATCTTCTTATGGGTGTCTACCAAGTTTGTTCAAATAAAAGCCCTTGGGTAAAAATTGGCCATGCCGGGGGGGGGGGGGGGTGGTGTTAGGGGTGGGAGAGGGCAGAGGTCATTGTCATTATATGTGTGTAGTAAAAACTTAACATCAAGAAACATCTTCTAATGGGAGTCTTCCAAGTTTGTTCAAATAAAAGCCCCGGGGTTTAAACTGGCCCTGCTCCAGGGGCCTATATACAGGTGAGCGACCTCAGGGCCATCATGGCCCTCTTGTTTTACTCTAAGTTTGCCTTTTTGAATAGGTGAAAAATTGTTCACTCTTTTCCTCCATTTCCTTTTGAGCAAATTTACCGTTTGAAGTGAAATTTTCCCAGCAGTAAATGCTTTCAAATTTAAACAACCTCCTGACATGTTAATGTTAGCTTCACCATGGTAACATTGTGTTCTATGTAAGAGCAAAGCATAAAAATATCAGTTAAGCATTTATTATTAATGCTAACAATGAAGCAGAGCTATGAATTGTAAAAACTTGCTTTTAGTTTGAAAAAAAACAACCAAAAAACATAGCAGATTATTCTCCTCTGATAGCCGATACCTTATTAGTTTACTTAAGTTGAAATTGAATTCTAGATGATTTAAAAGTTGTAAGGATAGTTTATCTCAAGTTAAAGAAATTTTACAAATAAAATGACATTGTACTGTTTATAAATTTTCTTATATTGGTGGGCTTGAAATTTGATATTTTAAGATTATTTTTCTAGGACCAATACACCGGATTTTTAAACATATTATTGTATTACAATTGTGTATAAATGATTTGAGAAATGAAGCCATACTCTGGTATAAACTTGCAGGTACCAAAACACTGAAAACCATAGGAGATAACTTATATAGAATCTGGCTCAAATTGTCAAGCTTTTAGCAATGCTTAAAGCATTTCAGTTAATTTGATTTAACCATTTGTTGTTGTTTGTTTTTGGAAAACTTGGGTTCAAATTGTATAAACAAAAGATGTAAGTGTCAAGTGATGTAACTCATTGAAAAGGGAAAGTGTTAGTTACTGAGTTCTGCTTAATGTGTAAATAGAATAATTGGTCCTAAATATTTTTAACCAAGAATGTTTCAATTAAACAAAGCAAAAAAAAAAATAATTGGAAAATAATACGGACAAAAAAAAAAGAAAAAGAATGTTGTCTCCTTAACATACCTCAAGCGAAACTTAATGTTGTTGCTTCGTTTTTCTCTTATTACCAAATTCTCAGTGTTGTGCTTTAAGTGTTGTCAATCCAGGCTTTTACAAGAGTTTTTATTTTGCAAAACATTTTTACACCAAATTTTTTTCAAAAATTTAAAAAAGGAGTAGCTAGAATTGTATTTTTAGCAATTTTATGACAACTGAACTCTCTTTGGTAATACAGTACAACTTCTTCAGAGCAACACCCTTAGAGACACACAGATTTTGGTTGGTGGTTTGAGGTGTTGCTCTAGGAGAGGGTAAATGAAATCTGACATCTTAGTTCAGGAAGATTCTATCTGTTAGAGGTTATTGCTTTATAAAGGGACTGCTCTGCAGGGGTTGAACTGTAATTTAGGAATGAACTAAAGGTTTTTAAATCAGATTCGTAAGACAAGAGGCTTTTGTTCATGCATGCTGATGTGCTGCTTACTTTTTTGGTCTTAGATTTTTGGTCTTATTTTTATGGTCTTATTAACCAATTCAACTTGTTGAAATTTCATGCTGTTTGTTTATGTTATTCATTAAAGATTGGTAAATATAATTTGAAATTTGAGCAATGCAAGCTTAAGTTTATAGTAAATGATATGCTTATATTGTTTATGGTATGTAGGAAATGTATAAATAGGAAGGAAATGTGCATGTTAGCCAGTTAGCTGGAGAATATGTCGGGGCAACTTGTTACTTGTTCTTTTGAACAAAAATTTCAGACTTGCTTATTTTGGGAAGAGATTTCTTTAATGTTGGCTAAAATATCTGTACTTTATGCTTTTTTGCTTATTCTAAATTGTTTTTAATGGCCTAACCTTTTAGAGTATTGAATTTGAACTTTTTACAAATTAAAATACCATATTGTAAATTTTAAAGTATATGCACTAAAGCACATACTATGTTGCAAAGAATTATTATTGAATTATTTTTTTCCACAGTCGTTTTATTACTAAAGTACTGAACTGCCTGTAAATGAAATATGTATAGTACATACAAGAATGTTAAGCATTTAGTTTGCTAAATGTAATGATTGTTAAATTAAATACACTGCATTGGCATTAAATTGCTATTTTTACATGAAAAGGCTGTGTGTACATGGAAATACTGTATTTTACTAGCTATTTACATGATTGCCTTTACATTTACATGAAATGACTGCATTTACATGATTGCCTTTACATTTACATGAAATGACTGCATTTACATTTACATGAAATGACTGCATTTACATTGTTTTGTTTATAGCCACCACCTACTCTACCAGAAGGAAAGTTTTCTGAGGAATTTATAGACTTCGTAAATAGATGGTATGTTTGTGCTTGTTTATTAAAAGCTTCTTTTCTTTTACCTTTTTGAAAGAAATTATTGCTCAATGAATGGAGGCTTCTCTTCAGACAAAAATCTGTGATTTGTCAATTTGGGGTGTGAGATTTATTTGTCTACACCTGTAATTACAAAACATAAAACTGGCCATTAAAATGAAATTGCATTGACCTAATGACTTCATAATTTTTATGGCATGAAACATTTTCTAGTGAATCTTTATGAAGATTGTTCAAATTATAACCCTGGGTTCACAATTGGTCCATGGGTCTATGTGGACTAGAGCTAAGATACTTGTTTTGAACAATATGTAGCAAACCTTTACCAAGAGTGTTCAAAATATAGCTTTGGGGTCAAACTTGGTCTTGCTGAGCGGGATGGGTTGGGTGTCATTGTGTTTCTTTTATTTGTAAAGCAAAAACTTTAAAAATCTTTGAATCATTAGATAAATACATCTGCACATTGTCTTTTAATTGAATTTGACATGCTGAAATATAACATTGACCACAAAATGTAATAGACACTACTCCATTATCACAAAGTTCATTTGTATAGGAACAAAAAATGAACTACGAGGGGTTATCCAAAAATTTGTGGATTTTTTAAATATCTTTTGATGTCTAAGTGTATTGTAATGAAATTTTATCAGCATACATTGTAGAATATTATCAACACGTTTTGAAAGGAACATTTAACTGCGTCAATAAATAATGATTTTATATTGCTTTTAAATAAGCACATACACGGCACCCGGCGCACGGTAGAAAAGCGCAGTTAGTCATCGTATATTTTTTGCTAAAAAAACTACTAATTAACGTAGAAAACCCGCTAAACATCGCATATTTCTTCTATGATGTCATTTAAGTAATTCTTTAAAATTATGGACGTCATTTCCGTTAATTTTTGTTGAAATCGCCAGAAACGCCAGACGACGATATTGTTTACAACGGGAAAATGACGGACACGCAGAAATTAGAAAATAGCGTGATCATAAAATTTTGTTGTAATTTGGGAATGACACTAACAAAAACATTTGAAAAAAAACAGCAGGCGAACAGAGAAAATAAAATTTCACTATCATTAGTGTTTAAGTGGCATAAAAATTTAGTGATGGACATTACTTTGTGAAGCAGTAATGGTTATTGACTGCGTAACGTTGAAGCATAAGTTGTACGTTAAATATTATGACGTTGACGTCAATAACTTTTTGGAGTGCGCCGCTGTCGCTGACATGTGTTTATGTAAAATTAAATATTGTTGTAATATAAGAAGCTACTAACATGAATTTTTCTGTGTTTATTTGTTATTTATTCTTCTAAGCAGTGTAAGAATTTCAAATCAATATCTCAAATATATTTTACGCAACAAAGAAAGTCCACGAATTTTTGGATTAAACCCCTCGTACATGTACTTTTTTCCGACCTTTTAGTGTTGTATAATGTTGTAGCATAGCATTTTTTCACAAATGCAATCTTGACTTTTTTATTAGCTCACCTGTCACAAAGTGACAGGGTGAGCTTTTGTGATCGCTTTTCGTCCGGCGTCCGTCCGGCGTCCGGCGTCCGTCCGTCCATCGTCCGTCCGTAAACTTTTACTTTAAATGACATCTCCTCATAAACCACTAAGCCAATTTCATCCAAACTTCACAGGAATGTTCCTTTGGTGGTCACCTTTAAAAATTGTTCAAAGAATTTAATTCCATGCAGAATTCTGGTTGCCATGGCAACCGAAAGAAAAAACTTTAAATATCTTCTTTTAAAAAACCATAAGAGCTAGAGCTTAGATATTTGGCATGAAACATCTTCTAGTGAGTGTCTACCAAGTTTGTTCAAATAAAAGCCCTGGGGTCAAAATTGGCCCCGCCCTGGGGGGTCATTGATTTTCCCTATATGCATATAGTAAAAACTTAAAAAATCTTCTTTTAAAGAACCCAAAGAGCTAGAGCTAAGATATTTAGCATGAAACATGTTCTAATGGGTGTCTACCAAGTTTGTTAAAAAAAAAAGCCTGGGGTCAAAATTGACCCTGCCCCGGGGGGTCATTGATTTTCCCTATATGCATATAGTAAAAACTTAAAAAATCTTCTTTTAAAGAACCAAAAGAGTTAGAGCTAAGATATTTAGCATGAAACATGTTCTAGTAAGTGTCTACCAAGTTTGTTCAAATAAAAGCCCTGGGGTCAAAATTGGCCCCGCCCCGGGGGGTCATTGATTTTCCCTTTATGCATATAAAATCTTCTTTTAAAGAACTCAAAGAGCTATGGCTAAGATATTTAGCATCAAACATGTTCTAATAGGTGTCTACCAAATTTGTTCAAATAAAAGCCCTGGGGTCAAAATTGGCACCGCCCCGGGGGTCATTGATTTTCCTTTTATGTGTATAGCAAAAACTTAAAAAATCTTCTTTGAAAAAACCCAAATAGCTAGAGTTAAAATATTAAGCATGAAACATCTTTTAGTGAGTGTCTACAAAGTTTGTTCAAATAAAAGACCTGGGGTCAAAATTGGCCCGCCCCGGGGGTCATTGATTTTCTTTATATGTGTATAGCAAAAACTTAAAATCTTCTTTGAAAAAACCCAAATAGCTAGAGTTTAGATATTAAGCATGAAACATCTTCTAGTAAGTGTCTACAAAGTTTGTTCAAATAAAAGCCCTGGGGTCAAAACTGGCCCGGCCCCAGGGGTGTCATTGTTTTTAACTATATGTGCATAGTAAAAACTTTAAAAAAATCTTCTTTTAAAAAGCCCAATGAGCTAGAGCTTAGATGTTTAGCATGAAACATCTTCTTATGGGTGTCTACCAAGTTTGTGCAAATAAAAGCCCTTGGGTTAAATTGGCCCTGCAACGTTGGGGGGTGGGGGTTGGGTGGGCCTATATACAGGTGAGCGACCTCAGGGCCATCATGGCCCTCTTGTTTGTTTACATGATTAAAACAGTTATTATTATCCAAGGAAAGAACAGGCATGTTATGTTTGAGAACTGCAACAACTATTTGTTTGGTTTATCTCTTGATTCACTTGAGAGACTAACTTGTATTTCCTTCTTTTTTCAGTTTGAAAAAGAACCCATCAGAAAGAGCTGATCTGCATTCTCTTGCTGTGAGTATTTATTGTGGGACATTTTCACATCACATAACAGTTGTTTATTATCAAATATATCACGCTTTTGAATTAGGATAATAGGGGTGTTTGTGACCGAGAGGTTGAGATTGGTTACTTCAAACCACTTTTCACCTCCCTTTTTGCTGAGGGTTGGAATCCCAACAGGGACTTTGTATTCTTTCTTGTGAGAAAGCTATCTAGCTAGCTCACTGAATGTGGGGGGAGGGTGGAGGGTCTACTCGGGTGCCCATTTGTGCCTGAAATAATGCACGGAAGGTCATCTCAGGTCTTTCCCTTCCAAGAATTAATATTAACTTTCAAATCACTCATGCCTGAAATAATGAACAAAGGGTAAGAGCAGAGGTTTATCTGCACCAGTAAAGCTGTAGGTCACTATATGACCTTAGTTGTTTTAAAAGAAATATGTATAAAAAATTAAATGATAGAATTTTCAAAATAGGCCTGAGGATCCAGAAGGAAATTTGTGACAATCAAATTTTATTATATATTGTCAGGATATTGTAATACAGTCAAACGTGTATTAAGCGACCGCGCAAGGGAAACACCCAAAACGGTCGCTTAAAGAAACGGTCTCTTAAGACAAAGCATGATATAAAAGTCAAAATTTATAAATGACATCTTTCTTTTGCGGTGGGAATGTTTTTCAACTTCATTTATATAAATGTTGAATAATTAGTACGCTCCGATAATCTAAATGGATGCTAATGTAAAATATAACTTTCTGATATTTATTGACAAAACAGTTTTGATCCATTACGTACATGTTTGACATTTTTCCAGAATTTTTTAATTTTTCGTTGTTTTTCCTTGTCTCCAACACGAAACACCTATTAGTGAAGATGTTTTCTGTTGTGCATTTTCTCATTTGAAATGAACAAACTACATCTAATTGTAACCATTCATTTAATTGCTGATCAAGGTCAATTCAATGCAGTCTAAATGTCAACAAGCGAAGTGTATACACCATCTCAATAGGGGCGGAGCGTTGCATTGTTTATTCGAGATTATTGGATAATACACGTCACGCGTATACTTAACTTCACTTGCATACACTAAAACGGTTTGGGAAATAGAGTTTTTCACACATTTATTTGTTGTGTTTTGATTGTTGACACTTGTGACATTACGAGGTGGTGTTCTCTAAAAACACAATTACTTGACAGGGAAAAGTGGTCGTTTAATGAAAAGATTTATCTCAATTAGCTGACTTATTAGC
This sequence comes from Ruditapes philippinarum, assembly GCF_026571515.1. Lineage (NCBI taxonomy): Eukaryota > Metazoa > Mollusca > Bivalvia > Venerida > Veneridae > Ruditapes > Ruditapes philippinarum. The sequence continues at coordinate 98,606 of NW_026864199.1, forward strand.
GGGCGTTGGTCGCGTTGAGCAAAAGTCACTTAATACATTAAAGATATAGAGAGAAAATGACCGGGGGGAATTTAAAGTGGTTGTTTAAGACAAAAGTCGCTTAATACACGTGGTCGCATGGGCAAGTTAGACTGTATTGTGTTTTGACACAAAAGAAAATAGCTACTAGTTATGTCCAAACATTTAGAAGAAAAGAACATTGAATGCTAATCTTTTGAATGAAAAATCAGTGCTTGTGACTGTCCTAATTAAAGATGTTATCACTGTAATTGCAATGCTAATATTAGAGTAAGACTTCATCTATGTATTGTTTGTAGACTTTTATGTTTTGTTGACAGTAACTTTTATTGTTAAAATGATTGTAGAGCTGTATTCAGTAGTAATTGACTGTTATTACAGATGTAGATCGCTAGATGTCTTATGAGACTAGCAGAGGGCCAATATTTTAGTGAAACCATCTAAATCTGTAGTCTGAAAGGCTAGTTGATATAGCTTAATTGTCGTTCAGTCTCATTCACTACCATCTTTGATGACAGGTAAAAATGCAAATGTCTAACCAAACATGCCAGAAAAGTTGTGAAATCTTGTTCAGCTGTGTTCTCTTCATATTGTTACCATAGTTATACATGATGCTTTTGATATCAGAATTGTATGTCTATGAGTGCTAAGAAATTGGAAGGAGCTTTTATATGCCAAAATGTTTTCTACATAGGTTAAAATGTTCAGGATTGTTTCTGAATCAGGATTTTCAGTCTCTCATCAACGCTCTTTTTATCCATATAAAACTACCAATATAACAAACAGTCTTAAATATTTTTAAACTTTTACATTTTCTTGTCATAGTCTACATATATTAACTTTTATTCATATTTTAGACACATCCATTTGTGAAGAAAGCTGAAGCAGAGGATATTGACATAGGCAATTGGGTTTGTAAAGTTATGGACATTAAACCAGACAGCAAAGGATGATAGATAGATGATACATTCCAACTAGAACAACATGGAGGGCCTCTTACCCAGTTAACATACAAAATAAATATTGATTTTTGATAAAAATTGATATAGTATTATAAACTCCTTCTTTTGTAAAACTTTTTTGACTAAAGAAACATATATCTGGAGTATGAGACAGGTGTGATTTTTTTTTCTTGACTGTATCTCGTGAGATGTATTTTTTTCTGAATGTTTTATAAGAATAGAAGAAATTTCTAAAAATTTCTGGCATTGAGGAAAAAATGACAGGATATTAGATTGTATTTTGCTTATGAATATTTCAGCAAGAAAGAAATGTTTTTGCTGATAAATTGAGATATCTTTCTTGTTTCTGATGATGGACTTATAAATAATATATATGTGTAAAGCGAGACCCTTGGTAAATGAGAAATTTATTGACACAATGGTCTTTCAATTTACATTCTTATCTTTCTTTATAGTCGACAAAATCATCAAATTCCACAGGAGGATTTTCTATGTTATATTTTACTTACTTTTCTTGTCATAAAAAGAACATATCAGTATCAGGTATTTGATATCTATAGTATACTAGTCTTGTTGTCTATATTTAGAACATTCTTGTAAATTACTAACTATAGAAGACTTTTGTTATCTATATATAGAACATTCTTGTAAATTACTAACTATAGAAGACTTTTGTTATCTATATATAGAACATTCTTGTAAATTACTAAATATAGAAGACTTTTGTTATCTATCTATAGAACAGTCTTGTAAATTACTAAATATAGAGGACTTTTGTTAACTATATATAGAACATTCTTGTAAATTACTAACTATAGAAGACTTTTGTTATCTATATATAGAACATTCTTGTAAATTACTAAATATAGAAGACTTTTGTTATCTATCTATAGAACAGTCTTGTAAATTACTAACTATAGAGGACTTTTGTTAACTATATATAGAACATTCTTGTAAATTACTAGATATAGAAGTCTTTTGTTATCTATACATATAACTTTTTTTAGATTGCTAAAAACAGAAACTTTGTTAATTATATAGAGAAAACTTGTAAATTTTAAAAATAAAGAAGACTTTTGTTATGTATATTTAGAAAAGTTTTGGATTGCTAAGAATAGACAATTTGTTAATTATATAGAGAACAGTCCTGTAAATTACAAACTATTGTACTATCTTGACAATTTTGTCAGATACACAAAGCTGTCCTTTCATAAGTGTCATGTAAGCTTCGATGTTTGTTGCTATGAATAGAACAACTTTGTTAGTAAATAAAGACAGCTGACTATTATTTAAGCTTGTCAATCATGAATAGTTTTGTGAATTTCTAAATATTGCATACATGTATTTGTTTTGTTTAGTTAA
>NW_026864200.1:0-40191 GCF_026571515.1 Ruditapes philippinarum
TGATAATATTTCATAACTTTCATCATACTCCTCAATATATTCTTCTTACACTTTGATACAGAACCGTATACGTGTAAATTCATATTGACTTTAGAAGACAGTTGTTTTATGTAATATTTAGCTTTCTAGAAACTAGACCCTGTTCCGACTTGACCAAAGGTCAGGTTTTCAGAGATTTATACATTTAAATTAAGATGTGTGAGAACATTGATCTTGTTTAAAACCCTTTGTATTTACTTTTCAACCCTTTTGTATAAGATATAATACTATGTAAATTTCTGTTTACAATTATAACTGTTTTGAAACTTTTGTTTTGCAAATTATTTTTGTATTTGCTTTTGAAACATATTAATAATGGATTTCTTACCATCATTCTTATATTTAGCCCGAATACAGTTAATTCCAAGGTTAATCTATTAATCCAAATAGTAATAATTTAACAAAAGTTTCCCAACTCTCTTCCACAATTTATTTTAAAAACACCAACAAATTAAATTAGTTTTGAAAAATAATACAAAAACAGGGAAAGAGACAAAATTATGATAAAAGAGCTAGGATTCAATTGCCAATAAGAAAATAACACACATTTACAAGTGTATAGATAAAGTAGGTAATTAGATTAACCGGTAATTTAACATTGAACCTTTTGCCACTTTAATCCACTTTAAAATATACAGAAAGTTGTCACATAAACTGCTGTCCGGTGTTTAGAGGATTGTTTATGCATATTTATCATTAGTAGTCATAGAAAACCGGTTTTTGTTATGGTCATTGGGTTTACTTTTATATGTTTCTACATGATAATTTTAGTGTTTTACTTATTTAACCTTTTGTAACCATGACAACTGTTAGAATTTCACTTGGCGGGGATTCATTTTATTTACACTGTCTTGTTTATAGGAACATGGTGGGGCTAAGAGCGAGGTTTGGTGCACCATTAACCGGTTTAAACTCCCCAGCAGTCATTATTATGCTGCTGACCGTTCCAAGGCGGCGCCCCACTGTGTTCCTCAGATGTATGTCTATGTTGTTTCATACTGTTTTGGTGACACTTTTGCTTGTGTCCCTTGTTGTTTTCTCGTCTACGGTAAGTATCTTCCCCGTTGCCTCTAGTTTTTATTTGTTTGATTAACCCCCCCCCCCCCTTCCCCCAGTCTCCTGTGCCCTTCCCCTTTGTGGGTCTACTATTATTATTTTCTTTGAATTCCTAATCAGTTACAAATTATTTATCATTTAATGATTAACCTGTCTTTGCCCTGTCCTTTTTATGTTTGGTGTCCGCCTGGGCTCTTTGCCATTGGTTCTTTTTGCTGGGTCATGTGGGGGTTGCGTTCATTGAACGCCGCCTTTCCTTGTTGATCTTGTTTATCATATTTCGAAATTCAGATGTTCCGATATTTAGATTATATTTGTCAATGAACTTATAAGAGAAAACTACGAGACGTTTTTACTTTAGAACGAATGTTTGTCCTGGGAGAGTTAGACCTCAGTTGCCATTCCTAGCATAAATTCGACATTATCGCACCGGAAACCTCGACCATGTTCTTGACAATTGGTAGCTTAATCATAGAAACTTCTTAATACTTAAATAAACTGTTTTAAATCTGGTATCCCTCCTAATATTATCAAAGACGCGTGCAATATCTGAATAGAACAACCAACGTTCAGTAAGCAGTCTAGATAGCTCAAGAACTCGGTCACAGAGCCTCGACTAGACTCAAGACTATAAGTAGCTCAATTTCTGAAGTCCCTTAACATTTTTAAAAAAATGTTGTAAAGCCAAAGCTATGCAAATCTATTACACAAATTCACCAAAATAAAATGTAAAAGAAAAACTATGTTTTTTTTGTATGGGTCTCCAAAACTAAGTACAGAAAAAGAGCAGGCACAAAGGCCGGAACCTGTAATTTTTTTGCACAAATCAGGTCAATATTGACAAAAGTTAACCCCCCAAAAACAGCCAGGGGAAATTAAATGAAGCAAAGCATTTGTATATATTTGAAATCGATAATGAAGAAAAATCAAAGTAAGCTTCCGGACAGAAATCACCGATATGACTTGTATTTGCAGCTTGGGATGAAAGTTTCGATAATTAATTAAATGGTTTTTTGCACAATTTGTTAAGAATAAATGTTCCTGCACATTAAAATCTTCCTTTCTTTCGACACTTTTTTATCGTTTTAACAGATGTTCCAGTCTTGTTAAATTATCTTATATTTTGATAAAGTGTTTACAAGGGCGTATTACATTGGGCGGGGGTGTCAGTATCTAACACCAAACGTCTGTGACCAATACAGAGAAAGAGACAAAATTATGATAAAAAAGCTTGGATATAATTGCCATTAAGAACATAAAACATATTGAGTGTTTTGCCATCTGCATAGATTAAGTAGGTAAACGATAATTGAACGTTTTAAATTTTAATCTACATAAGAATACACGGAAAGTTGTCACTTAAATTGCTGTCCGGTTATAGGAGGATATTTCATGCATATTTACCATAAGTAGCCATAGAAAACCGTCCGGTTTTCGGAATTTAGATGTTCCGGTATTTAGAGGATATTTTGCAATGAACTTATAAAGTAAAACTAGTGGACTTTTTAAAATAGTCTGGTTTTCAGAGGATTCCGGTTTTCAGAGGGTCAGATTTTTAGAGGTTTTACTGCAGAATTTTTTTTTCTATCTGCAATACAAAACAATCAAAATGCAATGCAACTATTTGCATTATGAATTATGATAAAAATTGAAGAAACTTAAAAAATAAGCAAATGTTAATAATTATATCAAATTGGAAAAATAATATTGTATTGATCTTGATTTTGTGAGGGTAGCAAGGCGGGGGAGGTAAATTTATGCGAAGTGAGGTCCTCACACAAGCTTGCTAATATTAAGTAAACTCTAGTTATTGACCTGAAACCAAATTCGTCTATACTTAGTAAAAGTGACATTGATCACTACCCTACATAGCGTTACAGCAAACCAATTTGAGTTCGCAATATAAGCTCAATTCACAAATGTTTCGCTGAAATATCTTATAGCTAACTTTAGTTATTGAACGGAAACCAGTTTTCTATATTTAGTAAAGATGACCTTGACCTTGAACCAAGGGGGACCCTAAAGCAATCCCATCCAAGGTCTGATTTGAATTCTTAAAATCATTCATTGACCAATGTCCTGTTTTATGTAACATTGACCTTGACCATAAGGAGGCTCACAGATATCATATCAATACCTCAACAATAGCCAGGTAAACACAACTAAATAGAAAAATACATTTTAAAATATTTGAAATCGATAATGAAGGAAACTAAAAGTAAGCTTTACAGACAAATATCACCAAAATTGCTTGTATTTGTGGCTTGAGATAAATGTTTTGATAATTAACTATATTTTTTTAAATGATATTATGCACAAATTATGAAGAATAAAAGTTCCTGCATATATAAACCTTCCATTCGTTTGAGCTGAAATGGTATGGATTTTTAACATTACTGTTATCCACTTGTAATAAGTTATTTATGTTTGCTGAGCGTTATTGTACGAAACGTAATAATAACTATCTAAGTAGTAAATTAAAGATTGCAATGCTGCAACGGCACATTTAACCGATGAAAGATTCATTATATTTAATGTTTTTTCTTTTTGTTAAGAAAAGTATATAGCTTTGTACGGTTACAAACCAAGAACGCATGATGAAATTGAAATCAAGGCAGGACAGGTTGTGACAGTTAATAATAATTCACTTGGTGACTGTACAAATGAACTGGCCAAGAAATTATCTGCTCGCCGTCTTAAGTTAGAAAAGAGCTGTGTTGTGTACCCAATTTTCCAATTCACATTTAAATATTATTAAGTACATTTGTGAAAAAAGCTGAATTCCACCTATTCGTAAGCAATTTATAAATTTCAGTATTTATGTTGGGTAACAGACCTCTCGGAATAACAGATTAAGTCCAAAACTTTCTGAGTTGTTGTTTATGCCATCGAGGAAGACAGAGTTAAGTCCGGTCTAATTATCTTATTATTTTAGGTATATGAAATTTTATTATGTTTATTTAGTTATTGGCTATATAAATCATTTTCTGTATCAAGGGCTAATCTAACGTCTAATATTTGTGAACGATCGTGTTGACATGACTCATTAAGTGGTACCTCAGCTCTTCCTCCACATGAACAAGGGGAAATCGCCATACAATCTCGAAAGTTTATGTTTGAATTGAATTAAATCCCGATAAACAAATATACTATGTTTGATGTTTGTATTTTACTACACTTTATATAATGTCTTCATATAGTTGGATTTATAGTCGGATTGAGGATTATTATACCGATTCTCTTTTTCTGTTAAGGTAAAGAAAACAGTTAATAAAGCTGACCATTGCCGCAAGATATGTCTGACTACTATATGGCCGTAAGCCATAAAAAGCAGCCAAATAAATAATTGTATCATGTATTGCAAAACATATTAACATAGGTGAATAAAAACATGCCGTCGATATTTCTAGTTGTATGGACATGAACATGTCACTAGACGATCGTCTTGGTAAAGCATCTAAAGAAGTTTAATAAATGCAATGGAAACAAAGATTATTGGACATTATCTACATTTCAAAATTTGCAAGCTACTAATTGTGGAAGTAAACATTCTTAAAGAAAATTTATTAAATGGTCAGTGTGCCTAAGAAATACTTTTTAAATGATTAAAACCCTTTTACTTCTCCTGCTGTTAGTATTTTGTATGGAAGTTAAAATAATTCTTTCATTACATTTTGCTTCTTTATTAAAAAAAGTTTCAAATTTTATGCTACTGTCTTCAGATAACAAGCATCTAACATGCTGTTCAATCATTATTTAAATGTTCTAAATTTATGTTTGCCTTTTATCAAGAATTAAACATTCAATAATTTCTGAGGCATAATGTGTCTTTAAATGCAAAATCTTTCAAATTTAATCTTTGAAATTCTAAAGATTTCAGGTGTTTACAGTCTTAAAACCTTCAGTTTTACATGGGTAAAACATGTTATATACTATGCAGATTAGTTTTAACTTGTTTCCTCTTCTTTGTATTTGTTCATATTCTATAATATGACTGGTTGTGTTTTTTTTATTTTGATAAAAATATGTTTGTTATATTTTGATAAACACATTATTACCTTTTAATTCATTATTCATTTTGGAGATGCATTGTTATAGAATTTAATAATTTTGTATTTGGACAACTTTTTGTAATTTCATTTTTTGGAACTAAATGATTGAAATGATATGTAATAATGTTAATTACATAGTTAGAATACCAAGACTTAGATTTTATTCGCATCTTTAGTAGCACAAGTTAAAATGCACCAACTCTCATGTAAATTAATTTTCAATTCGTAAAACTTTGCTAAATTTACTTTAAATATCACATAAAAAGGTTTCTGATTTAAATACGTCGGTAAGTATTCTATGAGTGTTAGTTAAAATATGATTCATTTCCATAAATTGATTAATAACTTAAAAATTTGAAAGACACTCAGTTCATACATCTTTTGTTTATACGGTTATTAAATAGACAGAATAAAAAAACTTGGTGTTTGTTAATTTATTATAATGGTCAAAACCAAAATCACGATAGAACAAAGTGAAGCAAAGCCTACATATAGAAAGTAGCATTCAAATAAAGAGGAAGGTTGTGATATCATTGCAGCCTGTCGCCTCGGGAGTTGGCCTCCCTTGTAACACAAAGTAAATAGACACATCTTAAACTGATTCTTTTAAGTGACCACAGCCACTTGTATAAACAAGAAACAATTCTTATCATTGCCTCTTATTTTCGGGTATAACTTGGTTAGTTTCATATTTTCTCTTACAAACTAGACATTTTTTCTGTTTCCTTTTCATCAACAATAGGATCTTCTGGTCTCACTTTATTGTTTGTCTTTTAATTTTTTTAACATTTTACAATTATTTGAATCTGTCCCGTGTCGTCAAATTTTAAGTATTCATCTTTTTCTTTTCACAAACAATGCGGATTTATGATAATATATACATTATACATTATTTAAAGACATTTTTACCTTCCACAGGCAGTGGGAACAGTTACGTGTGTTATTGTTTTAGTCTTTTCTTTTGATGGACATTGGGGTTAATTTTCCGAACCTTGCTTTATTGTTTTTTACGGACAACGGAATCTGTTCTGTGTGATGTGATCTGTATTTATTTTTAGATTATTTTTCATTTCACGGACATTGTAGATAATCTCTTGACTTTCCGACATATTTGTTATGCAACCCAATCGAGTTCACGGATAGATATAAACATACACCGTACAAATCACCATCTAAATCTTCAACATCTATGATGTTACTTAATTTATTAAGTATTATTTCATTGTACTTACTCAGTCAATATCCCAATTTATAACATTTTCCACTGCATAATAGAATATTGCCACGTCATATACAAACAACTGATAGTAGTTTTCTTATCTTACTGACCCTAATTCAGTCAATTGACTGATATATACTTAATATCAGATAAGGGAATAATCAGTCATTCAAGTATGTTCTCTTATACTATTTTATTTGGGATAGGAACTTTTATAACAGGTAAATTATGCTGCTTTACCTTTTGGTAATAATGCCATAATTGATTCCGATTTGAAATAAATACACGGTTTATTTAAAAAATAATATTGGTCTTAGCGGTGTTTATCGGCTATTTTACACCGGTTTTGGAGTTTTGATGCGTATGAATTGATAACAAAAACCGTAGGCATTAGTGGTTAAATTTTTCGCATCAAAACGAAAAAACCGGTTTGAATAGCCGATAAACACCGTTAAGACCGCTTTTATTTCGATTCTGACACGATTAAATAATGAAGATAACTTATGTTATTTTTTCAAGCTTATATAACTTCCGGTGCCGATTTTCGTATGACGCTCGTCGATTTTCGCTCTCTTCTGTTGCTAAGATATAGAAATTGTATGATATATGCATAATTCGAAAACAATAAAATTGTAGAAAAATGGGTATTTTTTAATCAAGTCATTTCAAATAAAAAACATTATGCCTCAGTACCATCCAAAACCCTGATCTATTACTTAAAAGAAGTCAACTTGTATACTAAGATTTAACTAACTCGCTAAAACCAATTCATTCATTATACACGGAAAGTGTTTGGCGCGGTATGACCAGTTATGTGTCAATGTTGCCTTTAAACGGGAGCAAACAAACGGAATTTGTTTCTATATTGATATACATATCAACAGTGGAGAGCGCAACTATCAGGACGAATATTTTTCAGTTTGTGATAACGGCCCTTGTACTTTAAACGTTATCAATCATCAAATTTTGGATAAGGAAAAACATGCAACGAACATGCAACGAAAGAACTACAAAATAAAACAAAAGCTGCATTTTACGTTTTGTCTGTTTTATTTAGCCTAAGGGATATATCAATTTTAATTTACATGTACGAGCCTATGTATGACCAAGTGTATGCACTTTTATCAAGCTGTCTTGCCAAAGGATGAGTATAAGTAATAAATACTTGTATATTCTGCAAATTCTTGATGTAATTAGTCAAATAGTTGGGAATTAAATGTAGTATACAATATTAATTAAATCTACCGTCGTTAAAAATAGTTAAGTTTGACAATGATTGTAAGCTGAAACAAATGAATCAGTTACTTATCTCACTGATCACATTTTCTCATTTTTAAATGATAACAGTGACGCCATATTTCTTAATCTTAATGTTATGATATGTATGCTATAATATTTACTTGTTATAACTTGAATATTTCTGTCACAATTTATTTTTTATTGTATAACTTTCTTTTTCATTAGTGTGTTCGTGCTGCTGCCAGAATGGCTGGACACGTTTCAATGATTCTTGCTACCTAATTGGTTACGGACACAATGTGACATTTATCGAAGCTGAGGTAAATACGACGCTTTGATACTCTTCAAAAAAAAATTAACATGTGCATGTATATCAATAGGTAAAAATCGTACAAAAATAAAAAGGAATAAAAAAGAACAATCAAAGAAAAAAACGGTCAGCTCTCAAGTCTGAAATCGCACATTATGATTTATTTCCATCTAGCTTTGGATTTCCACCTTGTTCGAGAACGTGTTGTAGTTAGTAGGCTATAATTATGCTATTTCGAGCTTGCTTAAAATTTCGAGCCAGCCGATCGATCGATATTTTTGCAATAGACAAATATCGTGCAAGTAACAGACTCACAAACAGTTATTCAAAATTCACTTAACCAATGATTATTTGGGTAAAATTGAAATCAGAGCCAGTTCAGAGATAGACATTCAATTTAAAAAGCATATATCGTACAAGCATTGCATCCATAGTCAACTGTAAGATATATATGCAAGCAAATCTTATCCTGAGCCAGCTATGAGATTAATTTTCAAAAAAAATTAAAGGAGCGAATATCGAGCTGGTTCGAATTCTTTTTTTTTTTTTGAAAATTTGGGGTTAATTTTGTGCTTGCATCAAACTCGGCGTAAAAAGTAAATTACTAGACTGATTTTCAAAAAAAAATTATAAAAAGGACAACAAAAAGAAGCTTACATAGAACTCAGAACTTGTTGTTAGATTTTTTTCCAGTTTCATTTTTTTGTTGTTGTGAAAGCGAATATTATACATTGATATTCAAAATGTACTAGTATCGAACGAGCGAAAAAAGTGTTTTTGCCTGTAATTCAGAGCTAGGTCTGAGATCTAAATTGAAATCATTTATAGCAAATTCCATTTAATAACTTTAATATAAAATAACATTTCATTGGCATCAGTGGTAATGCACGGAGGCAAATTATCAACACTTTGTGCTTTTTAACATGTCCGGGGTTGCGTACTCGAAAGCGAAAGCTGCATCTTGTGCCCGTGCGGGCGGATAAACCCTCACTTAGCAATGACTATAGATAGATAAATCGCATCATTGGTAACAGCAAAAACTTTGATCTGGGATTTGAACATGAGGTGTAGTGTTTTCTTTTTATGAATGGTTTTAAAGCAATTCAGCAAAAAAGGTATAATGATCTCCCAATAAATCATTTAACAATAGCTTTTAATATGTCATCGATGTCAAGTAGCTTTTATATCTTTGACTCACAAGAACATGATGTCATTGAAAATTTAATTTTCGTACTCTAAATTTGCTTTTATTGACGTTCTTTCGGGGTTACTTTTTCTCTATGCTTGTGTTGAATATCGAGCGCTCTGAAAATAAAAATTGAATATCAGTCTCAGACCCATCTCTTAATTTTCTTAACATTCTGAAATGTTTGAAATGAAATGAATTTTTTTTAAATTGTATGAAATTTTTATAATTCAGACTCGTGTATTGCATAACTATGTTCCTTTTTGTATCTACAATCATGTAATATGTTTTCTTTTGCCGAACTGAAATATTGCTCTTTACTTTACTGCCAAGAAATGTTAATAAGAATTTTAGGTTATTCATGTTTCTTTGCAGAATTTCTGCAGGCAACACAATGGGCATCTTATCCATGTGAATACTGCAGAGGAAAACCTTTTTATCGTTGACATCCTACAGAAAACTAAAGGTAAGGGTTGGTTTAAATTCTAATTTTTGATTACGTTGCAGGAAATCGTAGTAATGAACTTAATGAGAAATTTCTAGAAAAAATATATTCCAATAGTTACACCGTCTGAACCCTAGGTAACTGATTCTGCTGGCTAACACAATTCAAATAAAGTTAATACGTAACGAGTAAGCATGTGTTATCGGCGATGATTTGTTACTGTTACAATGGCAAGTCGGTATAAATATATTATTGAATAAAATACGTAGATAGATAAATAAATAAACAAACAGATCAATGAATATGTAGATGGGTTGATATCACCGTTCAAAGCCATTGAGGACAAAGAATAAAAGAAGATTTGACACTTTTCAAAAATCAACCAGATTTCTTTTTCTCTATTTCTAAAGCTTATCACAGCTGGGTTGGAATATCAGACATGGATGTAGAGGGGATATGGCAGTGGTAATTAATTTCTCTATGTCACACAATCATGTGTTTGGAGGATGTTAAATAAGTGTATGAATGTGTTGAATGAACCTGTATAATGCGAGTTTCTCAATGAGTTCAATAAATGTTGTAATGAAGCTACACTACAAAACATTATAAAACATTCTAACACGACCCGCATTTTTGCCTATTGAACATAGAAAAACCGAAAGTGTGTGTTATTATGCTATAAAATTACTGTTTGACGTTCTATATTTAGACATGTGACGTAATCATTATACACGTAACGTAACCACTAAAAATGTGACGCGCTGACAAAAAGTACGGACACAAATCAGGCTCAATTTAGCTAATTATCATGTACGGGCAGCATTTATTTGTTGATGTCGTGTTAGAATCGAAATAATAGATCCAAATCGGTGATTTTATTGCTTGATAACATCACTGTTTGTCGTTCGGATGTGCATCATTATATCACTCGGGCTACGCCCTCGTGATATAATTCCCCGCATCCGAACTCCAAACAGTGATGTTATAGAGCAATAAAATCACAGTTTGGGATATATTATTTCTTTATTATCACATACTATAAAAATACTTAGGTTTACTATTATGTTTTTTCTTCTTTCATTGACACGTACATGCTTACGCTTTAACGAGTGTTTAAAACACAGGTGTGTAATACATTAAAATTGTCAAAACGTTATTGTCTTTTACGTTTCATTTGATTCTAATAATTATTGTTTTAATTTCGGTTTTGAATACAAGTATAATATTATTTTCTGTACTCATCAGAAACCTCTTTAAAGGGACTTCAGTTGTTCTACTCGGGTGCGCATTAGTGCTTGATATAATTAATTTGACTATAAGTATGGACAAAAGCATTTAAATTTTTCAAAACATATTTCAATGTTAGTACTGACTGAATGGCGAATAGTGCAGACATTGCTCAGACGGCAAGTTTGAACCGGCTGATCTTGGTCTGCACTGGTTGCATGGATATAGTCAATTGTCAACAGCAGTTTTAGAGCTTTTAACAGGTACGACACGTCACAGAAACCAGATTTTACCTACTGGTACCCAGGGGAGCCAAATGGAGGTCAACCTGAAGACTGTGGGGTTTATGCTGTCCACCATGACTATAAATGGAGTGATTATCCATGTGATAGCCACTTGCATCCAATCTGTGAAACAAGGTAAACTGTTCAAAGCAGATGAAGGTTGTGTGACAGTCATTAGAATTGTTTTTACACTTTGTTTTTCGTTTTACCATTTTAAGTTGAATGATATTTGATTACACAAAAACATATCGTTCTTTTTGCCTATATAAAAGCACTAATATTGTGCAAAAAATGTGTAAAATAATGATATTTTAGACAAAAATGCGCTGGTCAACACACTTTAAAGATGTGGACGATATGCGTGGATGCATTTGATTAATAATGAATACGTGTATTGTTATTTTATCAGAATAATATGGAGGCTATTCGTTGCCAAAAATCCAGCCGTTGAAACTTGACAATGCATACTTCGGTTCTACTAAACAGATTAGTAAAAATCTAATTGTCGATCCGAGAGTTACATACTGCACTGGTATTTAGCATTTTGTTTATCTCGATTTGAGAAAATGGAAGCTATAAAAATGCAACTTAGACAAACTTCAAACTTGCGACATGTAGAAATGTAGCCGATAGAACGTACACAATACGTTTTATGCTGTGTATCATGACGTTGAGAATGTAACTGCATCAACTTTACACACTCAGGTTTACAACAACACCCTTTCCTTTTACATTCTAACGCGATTAACATTTGTAAACGATTTCGCAACAACCATATACAATGTATGGAATTGTCACGATAATATACGAAAATTAATAGGCGGAGCCAATTTTCACGAAAGTAGAATATAAAGAGAGGTAACTCTTGCTGGTACAAAAAATATTTCAAATAATATAGAAACTGTTTTAAATTTCACATACTTGTACATCAACAGCATAACAGTTGACTTCGAATATCCTCTGATTTTATTAAAACGTATTCTAGTACAGGATTTCCAAGTAATGCAAAATTTGATAAGATATAATATAACAATGTAACAACATTTATACTGATAATGAGCATAATAATATGTTGCTAAAGTTGGTGTATTAACATAAGGGAATGTTTCCTATATATAATGACACACATCACTGTTCTTTTATATAAAAGATATGGTTTGTGTGCCTTCAAACGTTACACGGTATTACTCGTACGCATATTTTTTACATTCAGCAAATAGTATTAGAATGCTATACATAGAAGTCACTTTTGGCAACACGAATAAAGAGAACTGGACAGTAAGCTTGTGACTTCTTTCTTTAAGGGACTATGTTGGGTTGTAGAAAAAAAAACATATTTTTACAAAGTTTATAACTACGAAATAATTCAAAGTTTATTATCGATAATTTCGTTGTAAAACCAAAACGTTGTGAATTTGTCCCAATTTAATGTTGAAATTAATATACAATGTATCCTAGCATATCTGTTTACCTCCATTGGGAGGTATTGTGAGTCATAGGATGTTTTTAGCCCTTTATTATTAAATATATGTAAGCTGGCGTAGGTTAAGGTCTTTTAATGCATTGTACTGAATCAATAGCAATTCTAAAATATGCGTATGCATGCTGTAAATAGCGGTTACCTAGACTTGCTGTCTATCTGATCAAAAGCAGAGAACTATTTTTATGTACATAATATTTATTAAGTTTTGTAAGTGATGGCTTTCTAAGAGATAAAATAAACAAAGTATACATAATTTGATAATCAACATACATACCTTTGGACTCATTTAAATGTGATTATTGAAAAACAAAATGGTTAAAAATGGGAAAATGTATCTATACAGTATGGTAAAAATAAAAAGTTATGTACGAAAGGGTACATACAACTTTGGTTATAACTTTACGATTGTTAAAAGTTTTTTCTTGTCAAGTCATACGCTAGAATTGAGGTTACTAATGTCATAGTAAATGCTACTTCTAGGAAAAACAGCAGCCATTATTTGGTCTGTATCAGTAATTAGTCGTATCGAAGCCTTTATCAGATTATCAGATGTGGACTTGAAAATTTGAAAGTGGTAAGGTAGCAGCTTAACTGTAAATGATACTCATTCCTATTCAAATTGGAATACCCTCAGTAAATTCTATTTGTCGTTGAATATAGCCTATCAATAGTTTTTTCTTCCTTGAAAAATATTTTAACCTCAGGCAGTAAGTAGTTGGGTGAGTTTTTTATTATTATTTTTTTTCAGTTTCTTTTTCTAGGAAATGTGGTATCGACAACGTTTTAAAACTTATATGCCTATAATCCTTTTAAAGTCCGCTAATGCTGATTGTATATAGGCATAGAATGGCAATCATGCAAGTGAATTATATTTGGTGAATAACTAAACACCTAAAATGTGTGGTAAACGGAAACTACGCCGCTTCTTGTCGCCGACGGTAAATACCGAAAATGAGCGGGTAAATACGTTTATTTACGATGATGTAGTGGGCGGGAAAATGTGCGGAGCTTATTTCATTTGATTGAAAAACGTGTAAAACTGGATTATGCTGATCCGAGTCATGATAGGTCGACAATGTAAAGCTAAGAATGTAACTTCTGTTTTGTCGGCGTATACACAAACAATGAGTATTCGAACACTTGGTATTGCTACTATCAGCATAACAGTTAATGTTTTGTCGTTTTACAAAATGTATTTTGTTGAAATGCATGTTTACAATGTTAAATCGGCATACTCAATCCAAAAATGCAACATTGGAGTTTACATACAAAGAAATACAAATATTATTGTATTTGTCCGTTAACAAACTGTTCAACTCAGATAAAAATGCTGGATTTTTGGCAACGAATAGCCTCCATAGAATAATACATAACTATTTCAATACAGTGAACTTAAATGATTTAATTTGTCCTAAATACATTTTATTTCGATAATGCTGTCATCAAATTGAATTGATTGATTTTTTATAAGTATTATTTACGTAAAAGGAAAATCAAAATAATTATTGATGTTCAGATAATGATTTCAATGTTCAGAATTTTGCACCTTAAAATTAAAATTCTAAAGTATTCACATTTTCTTGTGCTGCCAATTTTTATATTGATTTGAAATTGTCAAGAAAACTTAACAAGCTTTTGTAGGATCATGGTTCAGGGTTATATAAAATTGGTAAAAGGTTCTAAGCGGTTCGTTTTTTCGGAGCAATTTATGCTAGACAATTATAATTAAATAAGAAGTTAAATTTTAGTTTAAAAGTTAGTAACAAAATAGTATTTTTTTTATTTTTATTTCAGCACTGATGTTGTGGATTCAATTATCGGCAAATGAGAAAATGAATGTGAAATATAGCTGTATAACATAACTAATAAATATATGAATAAACAAGTTTTTTTTCGTTTTCCACATTTTATCTATGTCCTACTGTTTCGATTAATACGAATACCTGAAACTGTCTATTTTTTATAAACTGCCACCAATAGCATTTATGTTAACATTTATTTAAACGAGTCCTGTTCTGTAAGTTTAAATTTTTAAGTGTCATTTCAATTTATTTCAGTTGATATTGCCCTAAATATGACATTTGCACTGAATGAAATATTGTTGCGTCATATACATACAACAGATAATAGTTTTTTTTTATCTTACTGACCCTATTTCAGTCAAATAAGTTAATATTCTTCATACACGAGAAGAGAATAATCTGTCATTCAAGCATGTTCTCTTTAACTATTTTATTCGGAATAGGAACTTTTATAACAGGTAAATCATGCTGTTTAATTTTTTGGTAACAACACCATTATTGATTCCGATTTGAAAATAAATACACAGTATATTAATAAAGATTTTTTTAAGTTTATACATACTCCTTAATTTACGGACAGTATCAACACTTTTGTAAGATAACTTTGAAACATCGACACTAAAAACTTGCTTGGAGAGGTCATATAATGAATCCAATGATATATTGGTAAATTTTGCTATCCTTTTCAAAAAGAATGTCGTTAAATACAAATGAATTAACAGTGTCGAGTTGAATTGTTTATGCAATTCTCACAGAACATTGACTTTCAAAACGAAACCTGCAATGTCTGATACATGCATTGTCTGATAACATTTTAGCAAAATACAAAGTTTTTAATCCGGTCAATTCAATTATTAAACTTCTCGTCTCAGTCCATATATGTCTTAAAAAAGTAAACTTGTATCACTTTGTTTCCAGATTTTTTATACTTCACAACAGCAGGTGTCGAGTGCCGTGCAACTGCTGTAAAAAGTTGCCGCGTACTTCACTCCAGTGTTGTTATATTTTCTGGTCCTTCGGGGTCATTGATACCTCTCTATTCAGTGTTAAGAATTGAGTACTGCTCAATCCGGTACTAGGGGCGGCGTGAGGGATGTTGCATATGTTCATTATCCCTCATGTACAGACTTAATCTGCATTTCTTGTCTAATTTTGTTGTGATTAATGCTTCCGAGGGATCACATTGTTTCCAAGTTTAACTAAATCGCTTGAACCAACTCATTTAAGACATTCTTATTATAGTGTTCTTCTCGGTATGAGCAGTAATGTGTCAGTGTCGCCGGTTAACCCAAGCAAAAAATAACGATTTATTTTTCTTATACATCTACACAGGGGATCGCAACTATAGTTGAAGTTATAATCGATGATCTGGTAAACTTTTAAATTTTCGATAACTTAAAGGACAAAAATGCGACCAAAAAACTACAAAAAAAAAAAGCGTATAGTTAAACGGACGTTGCGTCATTTGTCATTTTATAAACGTCAATTTTTTCTGAAGAAGACTAAACGTCGAAAGCTTAAGAAAAGCGTTTGTTTTTATTGAACTGATTATATATTATTACTTTTGAACAAGAAAACAAATGTATCCACGTTATGGATCCGCAATTTAAATTGGAACGTTTAGCCGAAAAACAAATGAAATGCGGGCTTCACGCAAGATTTTTGGAAAGTTGTGTAGCTAATGATGTCATACCAAAAGGTTTAAAACTTAAATTGAAAGTTCACATCGGAAATGATTCTGGAGAATTTCAAGCTTCAATTGATCGCCTATTGAATAAGGTATCTATAGAAATTATGGAGCGTATAAAAGATGAGCAGAGACGACAAGTTAAAAAGTATGGTAAGGAAATTGAGGAGAAACGACAAATTGTGAAAACAGCGATTTCTGAGGAAGATCTTTTTGAAATAGAAAGGACCATTTCCGTAACTACTGAACAGAAAAAAGATATTTTAGCAGTTAAACACAGTAAAAATTAAAAGGTTTAATGGATCGGAAAGACACCAATATTTTTTATTCAACGGCCAGCGGTATGCAACCTAATGAAGATCCCTTAAGTGGCTCTACGATAACAGAGCGCCAATCTATGATGAAAAGGTCTACTGCTAAGGCGAGGGCACCAAACACTAAAGTGAAACGAAACGGAAATAAAAAAACGAAAAGTTATTCCTCGAACACCGACACTTATCAGAAGACGAACATAGTAAACAATAAGATAGATATTCCTACGCACCAGAATGAAAGACAAAAAGACCAAGTTGAAAACCCAGAAAGCAGAAACTCTAAGGTTTTAAATGTAGAAAATTCAAAAAACTTCAAGCCCCCCAGGCACAAGAAAAACATATGCAGAGGCCACAAAACAGGGGGTATGCAGCGAAGATCTCCAACAAACTGTACAAAATCTAATGAAAATAGTGCAAGATTTGGTAAAAAGAACAGACGATTTATCCGAGCAACGAACAGAAACAAATGGAAAAAACAGAAGAGAAGGAAACAACAAATTTCGAAAGGTAAAGAAACAGTATTAAACATATCATCGAGAAAACTTACAGAAACTGATTATTTACTATTAAGTAAAGGCTTATCATTTTGTCCTAAATCGCGAAGTCATGACAAAATTAAGTTAGCTGAAAATTCGTTCAAATTTACTAGACGGCTTAGACTTAAAGAGTTTTTCGAAAGTGAGAATAATGAATCTACTGAAAATGAATATAAACAAGAACCTTTTTTCAATAAGAAACAATCTACTTTCACGCCACCTGCCGGGAGAGATACGTATTTGGATTTTTACATAGAAGCTGTGAATCAAGAGATCCTTAAGGCTGAACCAAAACGGAGGAATTATACGAATATTTCAAAACCGGAACTCGAATCATTGAAGAGTTTATCCAGCGATGAAAGTATAGAGGTAAAAAAGGCTGACAAATCAAGTACTATAGTGATAATGAACAAAGAAGATTATATTGCAGAGGTGAATAGACAACTTAATAATCCCCAGTATTATACTAAACTCGATCATGATCCGTCATCTTCAATTCATAGCAATATTTTAGAATGTATTGATGAATTAGGTAAGGTTAACGTGAATATTTTAGATGAATTTGACATTTTTCCGGTAGATGTACGTACTCCCGGCTTTTATATCCTTCCTAAAATTCATAAGCAATATAGTGAATTGTACCCTTTAGGTTATCCTGGACGCCCGATCGTTTCCGGTTGTAAATCAAGAACAGAAAATATTTCTAAGTACCTAGATTCCATTTTAAAGCCATTAACACATAATCTACCTTCGTATATCCGGGACACTTCTGATTTATTGCCAAACTAAAAACCACCTCTCTTGGGTCGGGAGAACATTACCTTGTTACGTTAGATGTTACATCTCTATATACAAACATTCCCCATACAGACGGAGTAGAATCTTGCAGACATTTTTTAGAGAGAAATCCCCCCAAAAAACCTTTCATGTAATGAAATATGTAAACTTCTTTCCTTAGTCCTAGAAAATAATAACTTTCAGTTCAACGGTGATCATAATATACAAAAAATGGGAACAGCAATGGGAAGTTCTATGGCACCCTCTTACGCTTCGCTTTTTATGGGTAAATTTGAAAATGACTTTTTAAGCCAACGTTCTTTAAAACCTAGTTTATGGTTCCGTTTTCTTGATGATATATTTTGTATATGGAGTTATTCCCTTGATGATTTGAATGCTTTCATTGATAGTTTGAATAACTTTCATCCATCTATAAAATTTACAGCGAACGTTTCTAAATCTCTCGTATCATTTTTAGATGTAAACGTTTCATTAGACGAAAACAATATTATTCACACTGATATACATGTTAAAGAGACAGACAATCATCAGTATTTAGAATACTCTTCCTGTCACCCAGTGTCTTGTAAAAATGGTATTCCGTACAGTCAAGGAAAACGTTATCGCCGTATCATTTCTGACGATAATGTTTTCAACGTTTCTTTACAGAATTTACGTACATACTTCAAAGCAAGAAATTATCCTATCAATGTTATTGATAACGCACTAAGTAAGGTTTCATGTCTAACACAGGATGAGGCCCTGTGTACTAACAACAAAACAAGTGATGGCAGTGTTATTCCCTTTGTTGTTGAGTATAACCCAACTTTACCTAATATTAGTAATATAATTAAAAAGTATTGGGATTTACTTAAACTTTCAAGTAAATGTTCTGTGCAAAAGCTTCATGAAAGTAAACCTTTGGTTGCATTTAAAAGACCTAAAAATCTAAAAGACATTCTCGTTAATTCTAATATTAGGTTCAATAACAAAAATGCGAAAAGTTCATCCAAATGTAATAGAAGTAGATGTACACATTGCAGCTCCATTATTGAAAGCAATATATTTAGTAGTACTAATATTCCTGGTAAGAATTATCATGTAAATAACAATACTGATTGTTCTACGAAAAATGTTATATATCTTGTCACTTGTGATTAATGTAAAGAGCAATATGTTGGTCAAACGAAGCAACAAGTGTCTAAACGCATGAATAGCCATAGGTTTGATATCAACAATTTTTCCGATCCGTTATTTTCGACCAATGTCGCTACACACTTTAATAAAACCAATCATTGTATTAAGGATTTTAAATTTATGCCTATAGAGATTGTCACCGATGATATGGAACGCTTATTACAAGAATCATACTGGATTCATAAGCTTAACACATTATCTCCTAATGGTATGAATGCAAAAGTTTTGTACAATATATAACTTTGTCATTATTGAGCCGGTATACATATACATGTAGTATGTTTTTTCTCATATCAAGGTTTTTTATTATTATTAATTATGAGAATTTTTGTATCACATGTGCAGATCCATATTATATGTGTAATTTATTGTATATTGCTGTATTTATATTCATGAAAGATTCTGTATTTATTGGACAAAGTTTTTATTCCCGCGTTAACGTCACGTTCTGTTTAGCGTATAGTTAAACGGACGTTGCGTCATTTGTCATTTTATAAACGTCAATTTTTTCTGAAGAAGACTAAACGTCGAAAGCTTAAGAAAAGCGTTTGTTTTTATTGAACTGATTATATACCAAAAAACTACAAAAGACAACAAAGGTTTCTCGTCTTGTCTGTTTTGAGGGATATATCAATTTTAATGTGCATGTAAATACAGCAAAATGTATACATTTTTATCAAGATATCTTGCGCAAGGATGACTATTAGTAATAAATATTAGTATACTCAGCAAATAGTTGATATAAATAGTTAAATAATTGAGAATCAAATGTAGTAAATAATATTAACTGAATCTACCTTCGTTGTAAAATAGTTAAAACAGTGTGAAATAAAGAATCCCCAAAGAAAGCCCAACAAGACAAAAAATGAAAATGTGGCAGGCTAGCTTTGATTGAGCCTGGTCATGGAGGGTAATGGAAAAAGCAAGTTACCGTCCACGCCCCCTAGCACCGACTTTAGCAGAATTCAACATTCAACATAACTGTTCCAATTTTGAATTTTGAAACATCTGCAGATGTGTTCATATGGCGGTTATCATGGAAACTTCAATGTGAAACGTAAGTGCCATTCCATGAAAAGCGGCATATGGTCCTCAAGTAAAAAAATGCCTGTGCCTTAAACGAGAAAACGATGGGCGGAACTAAAGTAAACGGAATTTTGAAAGGGGATCTGAGGTTATGAAGCCTGTATATCACAGATATAACGTCAAAAGACAAATTTAAAAAGCAACCCACATATAAGTTTGGTGGTGATTGTAATCTGAATCAAATGAATCAGTAACTTATCCTACTAATCACATTTTGTCAATTTTACATGATAACACTGACGTAATTTTCTGAATTTCAATGTTATGATATATATGCTATAATATTTTCTTGAAATAACTTTAATGCATATTTCTGTCACTTTCTTTTTCATAAGTCTGCACGTGCTTATGCCAGAATGGCTGGACACGTTTCAATGATTCTTGCTACCTAATCGGTTACGGACAGCATTTATCTTTTATCAAAGCTGAGGTAATCTTAACGATTTGATACTCTACTCTTCAAATAAATTAGCACATACATGTTTGACAATAGTTCAAAATCTAACAAAATACAAATTAAAAAATGTATTAGCTCTTGGAGGTCAGTTATCTTTCAGATCTGAAATTGCGCATAATATATTTCATTCAAGCTTTTGACTTCCATGTAGTACTGAGATCGTCATATTTTAATTATTTTGAGCTTGCTTTGAATTTGTATAGCGAATATTTATTGAGCATCAAAGTCACAATCAGCTCTGAAATCTATATTCAAATTCACTTAACTAGCGAAGACCTAGATAAAATTGAGCTCTGAGCCATTCCTAAGATCGAAACGAGTATATTATTAATTTCAAAAAGCATCTATCGCACTAGCATTGAATGCAGAGCGAACTGTAGGCTAGATATGCAAGCAAATTACCTCATTAGCCAGAACTGAGATTGATATTCAAAATATATTAAATGAGCGGAACTCGGGCTGGTCACATATTTAGAGACAATTTAGATTTTAAAAAAAGGCAAATATCGTGCTTGGAACTAGTAAAAATCGTTTAAAATTATTGTTATTCAGTCATGTATTGCAACTGTATTCATTTTTTCATATGATATGTTTTCTTTTGCCTTTTTCAATTTACTGCCGAATCATGTAAGAACAGTATTATATATCATAATATTGATTATTATTATTATTATTATTATTCAAGCTTTTTTGCAGCATTATTGCAGGCAGCACAACGGGCATCTTATCCACGTGAACACTGCAGAGGGAAACCTTTTTATCGTTGATATCCTACAGAAAACTGGGGGTAAGGATTGGTAAAAATGTTATTTATTAATCATATCACTCTGATTAAATCCGCAGATAAGAATTTATTGAGAAATTTCTATTCTTTCATACATTCAAATGTATATGTATCACCATCGTCGCAACACACGGACACTGATTCCACTGGACTACATTAAAATAACGTCCCGAGTACCCTTGGGTTACCGACGATGATTTGTTACAGCTGCAGGGCGGTATAGAAAATTAATGAATAAAGTAGATACATAAATAAGCAAATAAATAGACAAATATGTTGATAGATTGATGCGACTGATCATAGACAGTGAGGACGGTGAATAAAGGAAATTTTTGCTGCTCAAAACGCTTCATTATATGATCTAAACATAGCTACAACCTCATTGGTACTAACAGTAGTCATAAAATCATATTCACTGGGTTAAGTGTTATATAAATAGATTAATACTCATTTTCACTAACCATGTATCGTAGACTGTGAGCATTAAACAATAAATGTAAGGTTTTGTTCTTAATGACATATTTTTCGATTCAAATATCATTTCTTTACTTTAATAGTTAAACAGCAATGATGAATATAAGCTTGAATTACTTTGTGTATGGAAACCAACATATTACCAAATGTCTCCGACTATAGCCAGACTGGTTCCCATATTCAAAGCGCGGCGCATTTGAATTCGACAAAGCTTGGAGTCACGTTTGGATTTGTCGAAATATTTTGTAAATGGGGTAAAACGGCAATAGTTTTGATGTTAATTTCGTCTGTTGTGTTGTTTTTATGAAATACTAAGTTTTAAACTGACCATAATCGTGGAAAATTATATGCAATATGTCGATAGACAAAAGGATTATGTGAAAATATTGTAAATGGAATGAAATACAAGGTGATTTTGATCGAAGGTGTGCGGAATTTTTTTCCGGGACACATTTGTATCTTGTGTATTATTATACAAGTAATGATGAAATATGATTTTTTTTTCAAAAAAACTTATACATTGTATTAAGATTTTTTGACATATATGATAAGTATATGTGCTGGGATAGACAAACTTACATTCTATTTGGATTTTAATGCTATTGGCGCGGCAGATCTAGACCCCAAGTGTTTATGAATACTTGTCTCATTTTCTCACGACCAATGTGTTATGCTTGTAGGCCGCTTAAGCCCCAGTCACATAAAACCCCAGTCACACTAGAGCTTACGATTACTTGCGACCACCGGCGACTTGTAAAACTGACGATCATCAGCGATTGTCTGCGACCAAAACCATTTTTGCACAATTTACTTTTGCGAGTATCGTAAAGCCCTAGTCACATTAGAGCTTACGACCAGTGAAGACCAGTTCACGATCACCAGTGACCTCTGATCGTACGATAATCGAAGAAGTAAATTTATCTGATCAAAGAGGGCTTGGTTGCAGACAATCACCGATGATCGTCGGTTTTACACGTCGCCGGTAGTCGCAAGTAATCGTAAGCTCTAGTGTGACTGGGGTTTTACACAACACTGCGGAACCTAAATAAAAATATGCAAATTACAAAAACACAGGTTGAAATTTTGTTATACTTTACTGAATAAGACATGTTCATACTACAATCACAAGATGCTAGCTACAAATGAATGACTTGAAACTGTTTCCAAGAATGTTGCGTGATCCTTTGAAATCAATAGCAAATCAATTACATTTACAGCCAAGTGTTCTTTGTATCAATGCAACAAAAACCAAATAATACTCCTGACAATTACATCCAAAGCATAACAAGTAGATAATGATGCAATTCTATTCACGCATGCGCAGTAATGGGTGTTCACTTCATAATTAAATTTAACTGCATTTTATTTGCTTTGTAGCCTGTTTTGACAGTTAAGAGAAACAACATCCCCTCGCTTTACATGGCGCCAGACAAAGTCACCATTTTATCGTACTTTTGCTTCGTGGGGCGCCAGACATAAACACGAAAATACAACAATGTCACCACTTTGTCGTATTCTCGTAAGTAGGAAAATCAGCAATCTCTTTCCTCGTAATATCACTTCAAATTTATTACTATGGACAGATTCTGGTATACATCAAATGTAAACTGTGGTACGAAATGATTTTAATTAAGATACAGTGAGGTGCTTTTCGTATCATTTGATATTTGTTAAATGTAAAAGACTTAGGAGAAAGGGACAACGTTGATACTGGATATGATTTTCAGATTTAATGGCAGTATATTATGAAAATATCTGAGTGTCTGAATACAACAAAAATAAAACAAACGCTGATATTATAAATGGGTGTTGTCTGAAACAAAATTTTAGAAACATAATACTAAAACTGAGGACTCTTCTTAATAAAAATGAATTGATGTACATGGATAACCACCTCAAAAATCAATCTTAGTTCTTTAATTTTATTCCAATAGCTTCTTACAGCTGGGTTGGAATATCTGACATGGATACAGAGGGATTATGGCAGTGGTAATTAATTAGGGAGACACAGGCAAAATTTTCATTTCTTAGTTTTGATTTTTTCATTAATTATTCTGTAAATGCCCTCAAAATGAATATATTAGACAGTCAAAGGAACAAAACTTTTCTCGCTATAAAGAATAAAATGGTGGTTTCCTAACTTGACCCGCGTGGGTCAGGTTAGAGCGCTAGGATTTCACAATAGTTTTCAAATTGAACTCTGAAAACGTTAAAGTTCATGTCAAATGAATGACTTAGACTTGTTTCAATCATACAATATCCACAATATCTAGTATTGTAACTTCAAGGGTTCGTTCAAGTCACGTGACTTGTTTTAAAACTATTTGGTTATTATATTCGGGTCTAAATTTTGTTCAACCTATATTTATATATTTACGCCTCAAACCTAAAATATATAGAATTTAAACAGAAATTCATGCTGAAACTTCAAAAAATGTCATTTGAGTGTGATTTGAGAACATAATATCATTTTAATATTTTTGTCATTATTTTGCCTAAATATCCCTTTAATGTATCACATGTATTTAGAGAATATTGAATGAGTGTATGCATGAATAAAATGAACTTGTATAATTCGAGTTACTCAATGAGGTCAATTATTTCTGTGCTATGAATATAATTCAACAAAAATATATATTTATCACAAACCATAAAAATGACCTGTTTACAGTTTTGTTGAAAACATTATTTCTTTCATTGACACCCTTACACTGAAACGTACATGTTTATACTTATCATGTCAGGTGTGCCATAAGTTGTTATTGTCAAGACGTTATATTTTTAAGCAATTTAAGCTTTATTACCTCTTTTTATTTGGTTGTGAATATTATATATTTTAAACGGTATATATTCTGAAATCACTTGAAGTATTTAAAAATATATATCTCTAATTATTGTATACTAAAAGCTTAAAACATAATTATGTTTTATTATATATGTTTGCGTGTACCTTATTTTATGAATAATCTATTCCTTACAAAGAGCGGAATAGTTACATCAGTTTACATTGATAATGTTTTTATTTTACTCACATTATAGTGTTCAAATATCCGACATTTCTATGTATGTGTATTGTTGTTGTTGTTTTAGGTTTGTTTGTTTGTTTTTGTTTACTTTTCATGCCATATTTCTCTTTACAGAGATATTAGAAAATGAATTAAAAATAATTAAAAACAATCTTCATTAAGTGCATAAAGTTGACTATGTATGCATATTATCTTTATTTTGATGTAAACTATGAAATAATACAACACTGCTATCACTGCTATCACTATAGATAAAGTCACTATCTTTACAGGCAGAGCGTCACTGATCAGTGGTGATACGTTTAAATGATTTCATTTCTGTCTAAACATTGACATACCTTATCATCGGTGTGGGATTTTACTTTGGAATTCTTTCATGTCAGAAAGCTAGACAGATAGATTACAAAATGTCGGTGGTTCTACTCAGGTGCCGTTAGTGCCTGAAAAATTACACGGAATGACACCTGATGTCATCCTCTACCAATGGTAAAGTTTGATGGAAGTAGTCAAATGACCTGTAAGTAACCATCCTCCCGCCACCTTAAAGCAACTCCACTGAGGTTAACAAGCCTAAAAACATAAAAATTGATTGTTTCACATAAATCAACACGAGCTATTAAAACACAAATATAAATAAAATATAACTAAGAAACATACAGGAAATACATTGAAAATCGTATATTTGTGTTATTCCCTGTCCGATTTGAGTGAAAACCGTTTTAACGCTTTTCAATTTTGGGTCATTTGTCACTCTTATAATTATTATTTTGGAAAAACGGAACGAGCTAATGATCTGAAATTTTGTACATAAGTTATTAGTATAGATCTACATCAAATGGAGTAATAACACCGTAGGGAACGTGTTACAGTATCGCGTTTTTCGGTTACAAAATAGAATTTTCAAGATGGAGGCTTCTTTGTTGGGAGGACAGGTAGGTGATTTTTATTCCGGTCCATGCTACAAGTAGTTTAGTTTCTAAAAGATGTTTTGTGCTTTGCTTGTAAGGAACAGAATCCGGTATCTAGTCATATAATTTTTCAGACTCTGCACCGCAGATTTATCTCTATATTGTCTCATAAATATGCAGATTTGACAGTTTGAGAATTTGAATCGAGAGACCAACGCATTTTTATCCAATTTTGTCATTATTTATGCATGCCTTGAAAAAGTAAATCTGCAAAACGTTAGTCAGTTGTGTTTAGAAACGTTTATAAAAGTAAATGACCAGTTGAACCTATTTTCTTGTTGGTAAAATGCGTTTTAAAAAATAAACAGTGTTACAGTATAGAGCGAGGTGATTTGTGCAGGGTTACAGCATAGACCTAGCGATTTTTATCCGATATTGTTACAGTTTATTCCCAGATTTCGGTTAGACTTCGATATTTTCTATATATACTAGGTAAAATGTATGAATGTTACATAGAATTTTAAATCTCTGTGAGCTTATTGACCCGATGGCTATTCGTCCGTCTGTCGTACACATGTGTGTGCAATCCCATCCGCTCAGTAGCTACTTGAGTAAATGTGATGAAATGCCCATGACTTTCTACCAATTAAGTTGTTCAAATGGTTTCGGTTGCAATCGGGGATACGAAAACCCAAAACATAGATTTAAAAAAAAAAGGCAATGTTTAAAGACCCTTCTCATCTCGAACCCAAAGCATTCAAATCAAATCATGATCATGGCGTCATTTCGAATGCTTCTTTGTTGAAGTTACGATTATTTTGTCATTATAACATTAAAAGTCGGTTTTTTTTATTTCAGACATCCTGTTTAGCAGTTTTCATGTTTCTTACAAAATATATTATGGTAGATGGAAATTCCAACTAAAATAAAATTTAAGATTGCAGTATTGCTCATCAAATACTGTTTAATCATTCTTAGGGTTTTGCCTGCTTGTCAATTGTGTCTTTTGACAGCTTATCTATGGTAAAAAGGCTTCATAACATCCGATCCCCTCTCAAAATTTCATTTTATTTAGTTTCACTCATTGTATTCTCGTTTAGGGCACACGCAATTTTTTACCCTGGGGGTAATATGCCGCTTTTCATAGAACGGCAATAATGTGTTACATTGAAGGTTCCATGATAACCGCCATATGAACACATCCACAGAAGTTAAAAAAAATCTAAAGTGTACCAGTTCATGTTTAATGTGAATTCTGCTGAAGCCGGTGCTAGGAGGCGTGGACGGTAGCTTGCAGTTACCACTACCGCCCATGAACTGGTTTAATGAAACTGACCATGCAACATTTTCATGTTTTCCGTGTTGGACTTCTGTTAAGGATTCTTTTTTTCTCTATTTAAGTACTAATAGGCATTTCTATTATGTGTAATGGAATCAAGCAAGAATCTTTCTTCTCTCAATACAATTCGATAAAAGTTACTGTTGTTGTCGTGAAAACAGTCCTTACTTAGGACTTTACTTATTCTGCAAAAAGTCTCAATCTGAAACTTAAAGTAAGAAAAATAGCAAACTATAACTTTTTCTGCTGAAGAAAAAAAGTAATACAACCTTTCAAGAATGTATTAAATAGAAAGGTATGAGTTATTTCATAAAAATAATGGATACACGAACTTTGATTGAAATTTTGCAAGTATCTTAACTGTAACCGAAATCTGGGTATAAACTGTAACAAAATTGGATCAAAGTCGCTAGGTCTATACTGTAACCCAGCAAAATTCACCTCGCTCTATACTGTAACATTGTTTATTTTTTATAACGCATTTTACCAACAAGAAAATAGGTTCAACTGGTACTTTATTTTTATAAACGTTTCTAAACACAAAGGACTAACGTTTTGTAGATTTACTTTATCTAGGCATGCTTTAATAATGTCGGAATGGGAGAAAAATGCGTTGGTCTCTCGATTCAAATTTTTACACCGTCAAATCTACACATTTATGAGACAATATAGAGATAAATCTGCTGTGAATCATGGTCTGAAGAATCATATGACTAGATACCGGATTCTGTTCCTTACAAGCAAAGCACAAAACATCTTTTAGAAACTTAACTACTAGTAGTATGGACCTGAATAAAAATCACCTACCTCTCTTCCCATAAATAATCCTCCATCTTGAAAATTCTATTTTGTAACCGAAAAACGCGATACTGTAACACGTTCCCTACGGTGAATAATCTCAAAAAAATATTTCCAGTCCCGTCATGTCAAAAAACCAAAACCAAAAAATATCAAAGTTATAACGGCAGAATGGCCAATAGTGCAGACCATGGTCTTCACTAGTCGCATGGGTTAATATTCAATCAAACCGAGTCTGCAACATTTTCAATTTTGCCGTGTTGGACTTTCTTAAGGGATTCTGTATTTATCTATTTTTTTTTAATATTCAATTGTCACCAGCAGTCATAGATTTATTGACAGGTACGGCACGTCACAGAAACCAGAGTTCACCTACTGGTCCCCAGGGGAACCAGGGGGAGGTCAGCCTGAAGACTGTGGGGTTTATACTGCCCATCATCCGGACTATAAATGGGATGATTACTCATGTGGCCGTCACTTTCAACAAGGTAACTTTTCGAAGCAAATGAAGGTTATGTGACAATCATTGCAACTATTCCACACTTTTTTTGTGCTTTGCCTTCTTATTAACATGTGAATTTTAAACATAATGTTCTTTATCCCAAAATAGATTCAGCAACATCATGCAAAATGAGTGAAATAATGATAAATGAGACATTACTGTGCTGGTCCACAAGCAAGTGGTTCTGTTTATTTGTTTGTTTTGTTTCTTTTTTGTTTTTTTGTCTTGTTTATGTGTGTGTGTGTGTGTGTGTGTGTGTGTGTGTGCGTGTGCGTGTGCGTGTGCGTGTGCGTGTGTGCATGCGTGCATGCGTGTGTGTGTATGTATGCGCGTGCGGTAGTGTGTGCGTGACGTGAATCCAGATAAACATTTTCATACTATATAGAATGTCTGAATACAATCAAATGAAATAGTTATATAATACCTATTTGCTTTTCTGTAAAAGTTTCAATTAAACTGACACACAGGCGTAGAGTCCAACTGAGATCAAATGCTAGTAGAATGCGAGCACATGTGTTCTCAAACTAGATTAAAAGTAACGAAAATAGTGTGTTTTTTTTTTTTTGGATGCTGAGATTTTGTACATATAAGAATAAGAAATAAGAATAAGAAAACTGATTGGTATCGCTCTGTTTTGCAATAATAAATAGACATAACTTTTAACATTACAAATATAATGTTTTATTTATGTCTCATATGTTATTTCATACCATGTAATTGATGTCAAGTTGATATGTGCAGAACGAATGCACACATTTATCATTTGTGCCAAGTTGTTTTAAAATCATTCCATGCATGACAAAGTTACAGTCCGGACATGAATGTGTATCTTCAAACTCTTCTCGAGAGAATGAGTTCCTTCAAACTGTAAATGTGACCTTGACCTTGAAGGTAAGGACATGGATCTTTGTCGTGACATGTCGTTTTGATTGGTAGACATTTATGCCTATATATATATATATATATATATATATATATATATATATATATATATATATATATATATATATATATATATATATATATATATATATATATATATATATATATAACTAGTTATTTTAAAATCCTTCGATGCATGACAAATTTACAGCCCGGACACAATTGTGTGTACCTATTAATTCTAATTGTGATAATGTGAAAATTCAAAATTTTAGTGTGACCTTGACCTTTGAGGTAGAGACGTTATTCTTGGACGCGTCACATCGTCTTGATGTGGTAGACATTTGTGCCAAGTTCTTTTTTTCAAAATCACTCAAGTTACAGTCCGGACACGAATGAAGTGGAGACGGACAGACGGAGCAATTATATTATGCTTCCCTTCGGGGGCATATAAATAGTCAAATCAATATCATACATTGCAGGAAATTTAACACAAATGACTATAAGTCGTAAATACGTTACAGATGATGTCACATGTATTTTGTTCAAACAACCCGCCACCTGCAGACATATTTTATATTGAATCGCATTTCATGCTAGGTTAACAGGTTTATTTACTGTTAATGGTTGTTATATATAGGGGAAATATATTTCTATATTTCAATAGTCTGTTAATTACATTGAAGAAAAAACTTCATATAGAAGTAGAATTAAGTTTAAAAAAATAAGCAAAAGGCAAATTACAATACATATATTATTAATTATTGTCATCCAAAGGGTAGGCAAACTAGAAAGAAGTTCGAAGTTGAAATCAAGGACTAACCAATGAAACCTATCATGCTATTTGGTAGCAGTAGTATAGGGGTCTCTTTAACGCCACGACTTCGCATGCGCGGCGCCATATTGGATTCTATTTTTAGAATGACATTATCGTTCTATTTTTAGAATGACATCATCTGTCTATTTTTAGAATGACATCATCGTTCTATTTTTAATCTTCCGGAAGTATACGGAGCTGACTTGTATACCCGATCTAGGGCGTGCATCGCGGACATTTATTCTTATCTTTTTATCTTATACATTTTCAAATAAGGTTATTAACATATTTATTTTAAGTATTTCTTAAATTTCTTACATTTAATAAAAATATTACCTCTTTACTCCTTAAGCTCCAGCAACGAAATGACTCCAATATTAAAAGTACTAACCCTTAATGCGCATGCTTGGATCTGATGACGTCACCAATGCAATGAAACAAGCTCCAACATGTTGCGCGTCTATTTATTTAAGGCCGACTGGGCGGACAATTCAAAGTAAACATGTCAAATTTGATCCTTTTAAAGTCGCCGCACTGTCTGGCGTGTGTTTATTTAGGGACGGATACATTAACAATGGTCTATTCAAGTGCCAAGGCTAGTATGTTTACATTATTTGGCGTGTGTTGATTTAAGAGCAGATGTGCGGACAAAAGGCTATTCAGGTGTCAAAATTAATCCATTCAGAATGTCAACAATGTCTGGCGTATGTTGATTTAAGAGCAGATGTGCGGACAATGGTCCATTCAACTGTTAAAATTAATCCCTTTAAAGTCGCCACGCTGTTTGGCGTGTGTTTATTTAGGGACGAATACTTTAACAAAGGTTCATTTAACTGTCAAAATTAATTCCTTTAAAGTCGTCGCAATGTTTGGCGTCTTGTTTATTTAGGGAAGAATACTTTAATAATGGTCTATTCATGTGCCAAGGCTAGCTTGTTTACATTATTTGGCATGTGTTGATTTAAGTTCGAAAGAGTTAACAAAGGTCCATTTAAGTGTTAAAATGAATCTCTTTAAAGTTGCCACTTGGTCTGGCGTATGTTTATTTAGGAACGGATATGCGGACAATGCTCCATTCAAAAGTTTATCCGTCTAAAGTAAAAGCGGGTTAGCAATAAGCTATTGAAGTGTCAGTTTACCACTGGGGCATAATTTTAAACTCATTTTGGAAAAGAAATGCCAACATGATTTTAAAACTGATCACCACATAAAAAAAAAACTTTTATCAATGGTCACTAAAACCGAACAAAAATACAACAGAAAAGGCGTTTTTCGTCTTTTGTGCAACATTTTACGATATACATTTTGATTTTTTTCGCATAAAATGGTAGACCTGACAGAATGCTTCGAAATAAACCCAAGGTTCTCGATTCGATTTTTAGGCGTTCTCGAGTTATGGCCCTTTATCGATTTTTAAACTATTTTTTCAAAGTCCATAAAACCCTTAGATTTATATGCCGTTTGAAAGATCTCTGCGAGTAGATACAGAAAATGTATTATTATATGGATCTATCTCTTACGTTTTTGAGATAGGAGAGTTTGAATATGGCAGACAAAATCACTCATGCATATAAATACGTATAACTTTTTTGTTACTGGACATAACATAGGCATGTTGCATATCAAACGAAAGGTCTTGACAATGCTACGAGCTCGTACTGTTAAACCGAGAGTGAAATCACTCATGCGTAAAAAACATTAAAATAACTAAAATAAGCTTACCCCAGTCTTTACTCCTCGCCTATTAAACTATTTATGACAATTTACGACAGGTTAAAACCGGTATTGCTATTTTTGATCAGCCAATGAAATTGAAAAACGATGACGTCTAACAATAGACAGCCTCGTTTTGAACCCACTCTTTTTCATTAACCAATGAAAAGTGGAGAAGGATAACTGGATAAATTTTGACATAAAAAACGCCTTTTTTGTCTTTTATGCAACACTTTACGATATCGATTTTCAAGATATTTGTTTCATTTGATAGACCTTACCAAATGCTTCAAAATAAACCCTAGGTTCTCGATTCGATTTTAAGCCGTTCTCGAGTTATGGCCCTTTAGCGATTTTTTGAATTTGAGAGTTTGAATATGGCAGACAAAATCACTCATGCGGAAAAACGCGCATAACTTTTTCGTTTATGAACGAAACATAGTCTTGTTTGGTATCAAATTGAAGGTCTTGACGAGTACATTTTACTTACGCGATCAAACCGGATGTTAAGTCACTCGTGCGTGAAATTTATTTATTCTCCCCAACCAACGGACCGATCTTATCAATACCTGTATCGAACGAAAGGTATTACTCACTAAATTCAGAAAATGTATATTTTTGTATCGCTGACTCGGATAGGACACGAGATATGAAGTAAAATCACTCAAGCGTAAAATGTGGATTGACGCCTTCCTTAGTCAACATAACCCGGTCATGTTTGGTATCGTACGAAATGTTTTAAGGTGTTCTTTATGAATACGGACTAAAAATCACTAGTGCATAAACGCTCTATTTCTATTAAACATTCTTCATTGAAAA
The DNA here is from genome assembly GCF_026571515.1 of Ruditapes philippinarum. Lineage (NCBI taxonomy): Eukaryota > Metazoa > Mollusca > Bivalvia > Venerida > Veneridae > Ruditapes > Ruditapes philippinarum. The sequence goes on from NW_026864200.1 coordinate 32,459, forward strand.
TACTGTACTTGAAATATAAACTCAACTTACTGCGTAATGATGTTTACTCTTTGACGTCCAATCACCAAATGACTGAAGTCACCACTGCGATACATTATGCGCATGCGCTGATCTAAATTTAGAAATGACATTGTCCAATCTAACAGCAGTTGGTCTTTTCTTACGGACTGAATGTTACCAATCAGACAGAAGATTTATTTGACCAATGATTTTGGTCACGTGACTATTTATAACATAAATAGATGAATAACGTCATGCCAAAAAATAGCAGCTAATCAGATTTTAATACGTGTGTATAAAAAAAAGAATGTTTTTCTGCGTATATTTTATCACTGGAAACAGGATTTGTCATCTATTAATCTCCTGCTCCTTCACCACCACCACCATTAATCTTCTGCTCCTTCACGATGACCACCACCGCCACCGCCGCCCGCCGCCGCCGCGGCCGCCGCCGCCGCCGCCACCACCACCGCCACCACACCACCAGGAACCATCACCACAACCATCTCTTACCGTTTCTGAGATAGGAGAGTTTGAAATATGGCAGACAAAATCACTCATGGCGGAAAAAAACGCGCATAACTTTTTCGTTTTATGAACGAAACATAGCCTTGTTTGGCATCAAATTGAAAGGTCTTGACGAGTACATTTTTACTTACGCGATCAAAACCGGATGTTAAGTCACTCGTGCGTGAAATTCATTTATTCTCCCCAACAACGGGACCGATCTTATCAATACCTGTATCGAACGAAAGGTATTACTCACTAAATTCAGAAAATGTATATTTTTGTATCGCTGACTCGGATAGGACACGAGATATGAAGTAAAATCACTCAAGCGTAAATGTGGATTGACGCCTTCCTTAGTCAACATAACCCCGGTCATGTTTGGTAATCGTACGAAATGTTTTAAGGTGCTCTTTATGAATACGGACTAGAAATCACTAGTGCATAAACGCTCTATTTCTATTAAACATTCTTCATTGAAAAAATACTGTACTTGAAATATAAACTCAACTGTACTGCGTAATGATGTTTACTCTTTGACGTCCAATCACCAAATGACTGAAGTCACCACTGCGATACATTATGCGCATGCGCTGAATCTAAATTTAGAAAATGACATTGTCCAAATCTAACAGCAGTTGGTCTTTTCTTACGGACTGAATGTAACACATCAGACAGAAGATTTATTTGACCAATGATTTTGGTCACGTGACTATTTATAACATAAATAGATGAATAACGTCATGCCAAAAATAGCAGCAATCAGATTTTAATACGTGTGTATAAAAAAAAGAATGTTTTTTCTGCGTATATTTTATCACTGGAAACAGGATTTGTCATCTATTACCAACATCTATTACCACCACCACCACCGCCACCACCACCACCACCACCTCCGCCGCCGCCACCGCCGCCGCCACCGCCGCCACCGCCGCAAGCCCAGGTGGCGATGGTTCCTGGTGTTGGTGGTGTTGGTGGTGGTGGTGGCGGTGGTGGTGGTGGTAATAGATGTGGTAATAGATGACAAATCCTGTTTCCAGTGATAAAATATACGCAGAAAAACATTCTTTTTTTTATACACACGTATTAAAATCTGATAAAAAAGAATGTTTTCTGCGTATATTTTATCACTGGAAACAGGATTTGTCATCTATTACCACATCTATTACCACCACCACCAACCGCCACCACCACCGCCGCCGCCGCCACCGCCGCCGCCTCTGACGCCACCGCCGCCGCCGCCGCACCCCAGGTGGCGATGGTTCCTGGTGTTGGTGGTGGTGGTGGCGGTGGCGGCGGGCGGCGGCGGTGGTGGTGGTGGTGGCGGTGGTGGTGGTGGTAATAGATGTGGTAATAGATGACAAATCCTGTTTCCAGTGATAAAAATATACGCAGAAAAACATTCTTTTTTTTATACACCACGTATTAAAATCTGATTGGCTGCTATTTTTTGGCATGACGTTATTCATCTATTTATGTTATAAATAATCACGTGACCAAAAAATCATTGGTCAAATTAAAATCTTCTGTCTGATTGGTTACATTCACGTCCGTAAGAAAAGACCAACTGCTGTTAGATTGGACAATGTCATTTTCTAAATTTAGATTCAGCGCATGCGCATAATGTATCGCAGTGGTGACTTCAGTCATTTTGGTGATTGGACGTCAAAGAAGTAAACATCATTACGCAGTAAGTTGAGTTTATATTCAAGTACAGTATTTTCAATGAAGAATTTGTTTAATAGAAAAATAGAGCGGTTTATGCACTAGTGATTTTTAGTCCGTATTCATAAAGAGCACCTTAAAACATTTCGTACGATACCAAACATGACCGGGTTATGTTGACTAAGCGAAAGCGGTCAATCCACATTTTACGCTTGAGTGATTTTACTTCATATCTCGTGTCCTATCCGAGTCAGCGATACAAAATATTACATTTTTCTGAATTTAGTGAGTAATACCTTTCGTTCGATACAGGTATTGATAAGATCGGTCCGTTGGTTGGGGGAGAATAATGAATTTCACGCCAAGTGAGCTTAACATTCCGGTTTGATCGCGTAAGTAAAATGTACTCGTTCAAGACCTTCAATTTGATACCAAACCCAAGACTATGTTTCGTTCATAAACGAAAAAGTTATGCGCGTTTTTTCCGCATGAGTGATTTTGTCTGCCATATCAAACTCTCCTATCTCAGAAACGGTAAGAGAATGGTTGTGGTGATGGGTTCCTGGTGGTGGTGGTGGCGGCGGCGGCCGGCCGCGCGGCAGGAACGGCGGCAAAAAAAAAAAAAAAAAAAAAAAAAAAAAAAAAGGGCGGCTTGGCGGCGGCGGCCGGCGGCCGGTGGCGGCGGTGGCGGTGGCGGTGAAAAAAGGTGGTGGTGATGGTTTGAAGTAAGCAGGAGAATTAATGGTGCGGTGGTGGTGAAGGAGCAGGAGGATTAATAGATGACAAATCCTGTTTCCAGTGATAAAATATACGCAGAAAAACTTCATTTTTTTTTATAACACACGTATTAAAATCTGGATTGCCTGCTATTTTTGGCATGACGTTATTCATCTATTTATGTTATAAATAGTCACGTGACCAAAATCATTGGTCAAATAAATCTTCTGTCTGAATTGGTTACATTCAGTCCGTAAAAAAGACATAACTGCTGTTAGATTGGACAATGTCATTTCTAAATTTAGATCAGCGCATGCTTCATAATGTATCGCAGTGGTGACTTCAGTCATTTATGGTGATTGGACGTCAAAGAGGTAAACATCAATTACGCAGTAAGTTGAGTTTATATTTCAAGTACAGTATTTTCAATGAAGAATGTTTAATAGAAATAGAGCGTTTATGCACTAGTGATTTCTAGTCGCGTATTCATAAAAGAGCACCTTAAAAACATTTCGTACGATACCAAAAAAACATGACCGGGTTATGTTGACTAAGGAAGGCGTCAATCCACATTTACGCGTTTGAGTGAATTTTTACTTCATATCTCGTGCCTATACCGAGTCAGCGATACAAAAATATACATTTTCTGAATTTTTAGTGAGTAATTACCTTTCGTTCGATACAGGTATTGATTAAGATCGGTTCCGTTGGTTGGGGAGAATAAATAAATTTCACGCACGAGTGACTTAACATCCGGTTTGATTCGCGTTAAGTAAAATGTACTCGTCAAGACCTTCAATTTGATACCAAACAAGACTTATGTTTCGTTTTAAACGAAAAAGTTATGCGCGTTTTTTCCCGCATCGGAGTGATTTTTTTGTGCCAAATATTCAAAACTCTCAATATTCAAAAAATCGCTAAAGGGCCATAACTCGAGAACGGCTTAAAAAATCGAATCGAGAAACCCCTTAGGGTTTTATTTTGAAGCATTTGGTAAGGTCTATCCAAATGAAAAAAAATATCTTGAAAATCGATATCAGTCGTTAAAGTGTTGGGCATAAAAAGACAAAAAAGGCGTTTTTTAAATGTCAAATTTATCCCCAAAGTTTAATCCCCCTTCCCATTCCACTTTTCATTGGTTAATGAAAAAGACGTGGGTTTCAAAACGAGGCTGGTTCTATTGTTAGCGTCCATCGTTTTTCAATTTCATTGGCTGATCAAAAATAGCAATAACCGGTTTTTAAAACCTGTCGTAAATTGTCATAAATAGGTTTTTAATTAGGCGAGGAGTAAAGACTTGGGGTAAGCTTATTTTAGGTTTATTTTAATTGATTTTTTACGCAAAAAGAATGATTTTCACTCTTCGTTTTTTAACAGTACGGCTCGTAGCAAATATTTGTAAAAGACTATTCGATTTTGAATATGCAACATGCCTAAATAATGTATATGTCCATAAACAAAAAAGTTATACACAGTATTTAAAATATTGCAAATAGATTGAAATTTGTCTGCCATATTCAATCTCCCAATCTTCAAAAACAAAGGTAAGAGATAGGATATACACCTATAATAAAACAATATTTTCTGTAATCTACTCAGCAGAATATATTTCAAAGGCAATATAAAATCTAAGCAGGGTTTTAATGGAAACTTTTGGGAAAAAAATGTTTAAAAACATAAAAAAGGGCCAATAAAATCGAAAGAAACGGCGTAAAAATCGAATCGAGAACCTTGGGGTTTATTTCTAAGCATTCTTGTCAGGTCTACCATTTTTATGCGAAAAAAAATCAAAAAAATGTAATATCGTAAATGTTTGCACAAAAGACGAAAAAAGCCTTTTACTGTTTGTTATTTTTGTTCGGTTTTAAGATGACCAATTGGATAAAAGTTTTTTTTTTTTATGTGGTGATCAGTTTTAAAATCATGTTGGCATTTCTTTTCCAAAATTGAGTTTTTAAAATTATGGCCCCCAAGTTGGTAAAACTGACACTACAATACTTATTGCTAAAACCGCTTTTACTTTAAAGACCCGGATAAACTTTTGAATGGAGCATTTGTCCGCATATCCGTTCCTAAATAAACATACGCCAGAACCAAAATGCGCAACTTTAAGAGATTCATTTTAAACACTTAAATGGACCTTTGTTAACTCTTTCGAACTTAAATCAAACACAATGCCAAATAATGTAAACAAGCTAGTCTTAGCACATGGAATAGACCATTAAATTAAAGTATTTCTTTCCCTAAATAAACAAGAGCCAAACATTGCGAGCGACTTTAAAAGGAATTAATTTTGACAGTTAAATGGGAACCTTTGTTAAAGTATTCGTCCCTAAATAAACACCCACGCCAAAACAGCGTTCGACTTTAAAGGGATTTTTTAACATTGAATGACCATTGTCCGCCACAATCTGCTCTTAAATCAACAGTTCGAGACATTTTGACAAATTCTGAATGGATTAATTTTGACACCTGAATTCCTTTTGTCCGCACATCTGCTCTTAAATCAACCACAGCCAAATTAAATGTAAACATTACTACCCCTTGGCAACTTGAATAACCATTTGCTTAATGACCGTCCCTTTAAATAAACACACGCCAAACAGTGCGGCTGACTTTTAAAAGGATAAATTTGACATGTTTACTTTGGAAATTGTCCGCCCCAGTCGGGCCTTAAATAAATAACGCCGCAACATTTTGGAGCTTTGTTTTATTGCATTGGTTGACCTCATTCAATCAAGCATCGCATTAAGGGATAGTATTTTTTAAGAATTTGGAGTCATTTCGTTGCTGGAGCTTAAGGAGTAAAGAGGTAAATATTTTTTTAAATGTAAGAAATTTAAGAAATACTTAAAATAAATATGTTTACCTTAAATTTGAAAATGTAAAATAAAAGATAAAACACCTCTCGGTCCGCGAATGGCACGCCCTAGATCGGGTAAACAAAGTCAGCTCCGTTACTTTCCGGAAAATGATTAAAAATAGAAACGTTGATTCATTCTAAAAATAGACAGATGATGTCCATTCTAAAAAATAGAACGATAATTGTCATTCTAAAAATAGAATCCAATATGGCGCCGCGCATGCGAAGTGTTTGGCGTTAAAGGAGACCCCATACTACTGGGTAGCTATTTATTCGGAATCGGGTTTTGGCTTACGATTTTTTTGGTGCCTTGTATGTAAACGGGAACAAAAAAATGGAAAAATATCTTGTAACAGAATTTGTCAGTTCCTTGTGAAAATGAAGGCCAGTTATACTAGTAAACAGGTTGGACAGCCTGAATCAACGAACTGTGCTTCTCCCGTTCCAGTGGGTGGCTTATTACTACAGTGATTCCGGAGGGTCAACTTCCACCACACCAAGCCAAATATCATGGGGTTCTGATGAACAGTAGCAAATAATGACAACAAAAAAAAAAAATAAATTAAAAATGATCTTTTTGTACTGCAAAAACCACGCTAAACCACGCTAAAATGACATTTCTTGAAGCTTTTTCAGGCATGAATTTCTTTTAAATTCTAAATATTTTTGGGATTTGAAGCCATAAAAAATATCTATACTATGTTGAACAAAATTTAGACCCGAATGAATCACCAATAGTTTTAAAACAAGGTCACATGACTTGAACAAACCCCTTAATTACAATAAACAGATATTATGGATATTGTAGGATTGAAACAAGTCTAAGTCATTCATTTGAACATGTTTCTTTAACCGTTTCCAGAGTTCCACATTGACGCAAACTATTTGTTGAAATCCTTGGTGCCTAACCTGAAACCACGCGGGGTCAAGTTTAGGAACCGCCAATTTTTTATATTCTTTATATGGAGAAAAGTTTACTTTCCCTTTGACCTGTCAACAATGTATTTATTTTTTGAGGTCATTTAAGAATAACTGAATGAAAAACTCAAAATAAGAAATGAAAATTTTGCCTATGTTCCCTTTTTAAAACCCTTTAATAAAAAACCCAAAAGTCAACAAGTTTAAACAAGGTTTTATTCATTTTTTTTCCCATTTTATATAAAAAATAAAATTATAAAAAAAAACCTGAGAGGGATAAAAAACAATCACAATTTTACATAAATTTGGTCAAAACCATCAAAAACAACCCACTTTTGTTCAAAAATTAAAACTGATCCAAATTTTACCCTTGACGGTTTTATAAGTATTTAAAAATTTTAAAAGAAAAAAGGGGAAAACTGTATTGGGAAACCCGAAATTTTGTCCCTTTTCATATTTAATTTGGGGGGAGGTTAAAGGGAAAAACTATGAAAAATTGAGTAATATCTTTTAACAAAATATTTAAATTGAAAATTTTAAATTTTTACATGAAATTTTTTTTATTTTTGGGAAAAAAGTTTTTTGAAGAATTTTTATAAGGAATGTTAAATATAAAATATATTTTCTATAAAAATTTCCCAAAAAAATCCCCAAATTAAAAAAAAACAATAAATTTTCAGTAAAGGGGGGGATAAATTCCCTTTATTAGGTGCTGGTGTTTGGACCCATTACGGGGTTTTGAGTGATGATAAGTATTAGCTATCGCCCGTCTTAAATGAAAACATTAAAAAGAAAATAATTCTAAAAAACAAAAATTTAAATTTAAAAAGGGGTAAAATTTTTTAAAAAATAAGATTCTAGAGTTTTGTTTCCCTTTTCAAACATGATGAACCCATTTGTAAGGATTAAGTATATTAAGTTTTCTGTCACAAAACATAAAATGTATGTAAAATAAAAAAACATATTTTTTTTCAGCTGGAAAAAAGGGAAAATTTTAAAAAAAATATTAATGTATTATTCTTGAAAATTTATTTATTTGCATTTTTAGAATGGAAAAAAAAAC
>NW_026864201.1:0-5574 GCF_026571515.1 Ruditapes philippinarum
GAATTTTGAAAGGGGATCAGAGGTTATAACGCCTGCGTATCACAGATAAGACGTCAAAAGGCAAATTTAAAAAGCAGGAAACATATCCTAAGGGTGATTCAACATTATTCAAGTAGGAATATTGGAACCACCCAACTAGAAAATGCCGAAAAGTTGAAACTAAAAATACCACAAGCTCAACAATAATGTCGTGCTGAACGATCTTCAAGGATCGAAAACATAATTGATCACATCCGTGTTATTTGTGCCGTGTGGCGGCTGTAAAAAGTCTCCCCGTACATTTAATCAATTCCCTTATAATGTTATGTAAAAAATAACAAGAATAAAGATCAACAAGGCATAGGCAACGTTCACAGGACGCTGCCCCCAGACACACCCAAGCAGGACACCCAGAAGGCACCAAACAAGCACCCGGAGTGGACACAAGGGCGAGACATGTAATGTGATATAATATAAACAAAAACAGGCCCATAAGGGAATTAAAGGAAAAAGTTGGGGAGGGGAGGGTTAAAAATGGAAGGGGGCAGAGAAAATACCTTCCGTCAACGACAATCCAACGAGACAGACATCCAAACACAAGTAACCTTACAGACAAGAAAAACACGTGAAGGAACAGAAAGGGGTATCGCCTTGGAACGGTCAGTGGAAGTTAAACCACTGGGGAGTTTAAACCGGTTTAAGGCGCGTCAAACCTCACTCTTAGCCCCAATATGTTCCTGAATGACACGAAAATGTATATAAAATTAATCCCCGCCAAGTGAAATTCTAACAATGGTCATGGTTACTTTAGACAAATTAAATAAAACACGTACAAAATAATGTAAATATGTAGAAAAAGTTACTGACTAATGACCATTACCAAAGTACTCGATGCCTTTAAGGATGGCAGAGCAACAAGAAAATCAGTTTTAATCATTTAAAACTTTGTAAATGACAAAAGAAATGAGCCAATTAGATCCTAGAATACAAGTTTATCTCTTTCATTATGTTTTTTGATGGAATTATGATTGAGTCTGAACATGAGGGTTAATGAATACGTACAACATCCCACACGCCCCCTAGCACCGACTTGTGCGGTACTCGATTCTCACCACTCATTAGTGCTGACATGAATGATCCCGAATGACCAACAAAAAATAACACACTGAAGTGAAGTAACGTTTTTCACTAGAACTGATGTTGGTGTGCCGTAAAATCAACCAAACAAACACAATCGACTATGAGGCCTTATGTCATTCAGTTGATTTAAAGTTGATGTTGGCATGCAGTGATGCCATGGACCAGACGAATAATAATACTTCCTTAATATGTAAATGTTAAATACTGCTTAAACCGGTGTAAAGAGGCGGTGACAGTAACTTGCACTTTAAAACAAGCTTAATGAAACTGAGCCTGCACCATTTTCAATTTTGTCGTTTTGTGCGTTCCTTAGATATTCTTTATTTAACTTGACTTAAAAGAACGTCATGCACATCGACCTTATTACCAATCGATTGTTACCTATACACAACTTTGACTCCCTAGCACCGCCTTTAGCATATTTTTTATAAGACATTATTCATTGTTACAACATACATTATGATGTATGCTCTTTGGACAATGTAAGTGTAGCTTTTACTTGACAATGACAAAGGTATGGCTAACATACATGCAAATTTTAAAGATAATGTAAATTAGTTAGGTACTTCATATGGACATCTTTTTAAGGCCTCAAATAGTTAAAAATGCTGTATTAAGACCCCAGACACTTGTTTTTGTTTAAGAAAATGTGTCAAAGGTAATAGATTGCCTCAGGATGATCGTAAGGTAACGTGTTACCAAAGCTAAAAAGCCTATAACTCTATCTCAATATAATATATGATATGAAAAACAAGATCAACAAGGAAAGGCGGCGTTCAATGAACGCAACCCCCATATGACCCAGCAACAAGAACCAATAGCAAGGAGCCAAGGTGGACCCCAAACATAAAAAGGACAGGGCAACGACACGTTAATCATTAAATGATAAATAATTTGTAACTGATTAGGAATTCAAAGAAAATAATAATAGGCCCACAAAGGGGAAGGGGACAGGAATCCATTTAATATTTGTATGTTAACAATAATAGTGTTCGGCGCGGTATGGTCAGTTATGTATCTATGTGCCGTATCTGTGTACCGTTAAAACCCAAACAAACAATCAAACAAACAAGAAACAATCATATATTACAATGAATCATTCAATAAATGTTACGTTGTTGTTTGCAATCAATAAATCATGTAAATGTTATGTTATTGTTTGAGAGCATCTGCTTGAAAATCATTCATTGTGATATCGTTGACAAAATAACACATATAATTTTATTTTTTTCAAAAGAATATACCAGATAAATTAATGGTTGGAATCTAATTTGAAATGGAAGCCTACCTTTTCGCTTGTTTCACGTCATCATTTTTAGCTCGACTATTCGAAGAATATGAGAGCTATTGTAGTCGCCCCGGCGTCAGCGTCCGCGTCCACGTCTACGTTGGTTAAAGTTTTTTGTAAGATCATACATCACAATTATTGCTTGAGATATTCATTTGAAACTTACAATACTTATTAATAGTAACAAAGTACATCAGATTAACAAGTTGGATAACTCTGCCTACAATATTGACAGAATTATGCCCCTTTTTAGCTTAGAAATTTTGGTTTAAGTTTTTTGTAAAGTCAAATATCTCAATTATTGCTTGAGATATTCAATTGAATCTTACAATACTTATTTATAGTAACAAGGTACATCAGAATGACAAGTTGGATAACTCTGCCAACAATATTGACAGAATTATGCCCCTTTTTAACTTAGAAATTTTGGTTAAAGTTTTTTGGAAAGTCAAATATCTCAATTATTGTTGAGATATTCAATTGAAATTTACAGTACTTTTTTATACTAACAATGTACATCAGTGTGCAAAATTGCATAACTCTGTCTGCAATATTTGCAGAATTATTTGCCCCTTTGAAACTTAGAAATTTTGGTTAAAGGTTATATGTCTTCAAAGATATTTACTTGAAACTTTACACATGCACTTAGGGTCATAATTGGAGGGTCATAATTTTATGTCACTGACGAAGTTCCATAACTCTATCTTGCATTGAGGCTGATTCATATCCCCTTTTCTACTTTAAAGTTTAGTTTAATCATATTTTATTGCTATATACATGTATATACAATACAGATACAAATTTCATATGTATTTTAAACAGCAAAAGCAAACGGGTTGGGCCCAAGTTCTTACAACATTAGCGGTCGGCCAAAGTCTCTTTGTTAATGTTTACATGTAAGTTTTTCATATCTCGATAACTATTAAAGATATTTATTTAAAACTTCACATATGCATTTAGGGTCATAATTTTAAGTCACTGACAAAGATCATTAATTCTATCTTGAATAGAAATAGTCTCCGTCTGTCCGACCTTCCGTCCTTCCGTCCGTCCGTCTGTCCGTCCGTCCCCTTTTCTTGTCCGGGACATAACTTTGAAACAACTAGAGGTATTAACATGAAACTTTGTAGGTAGATAGATCTCATTGAGTAGGTGTGCAGTGCACAAGAACCGTAACTCTGCCTTGCCTAATTTTTGAATTATCCCCTTTTTTTATTTTTACACTTAGAACTTTGTCCGGGACATAACTCTAAAAGTATAAGAGGTATCAACATGAAACTTTGTAGATAGATAGATCTCATTGAGTAGGTGTGCAGTGCACAAGAACCGTAACTCTGCCTTGCCTAATTTTTGAATTATTCCCCTTTGTTTATTTTTACACTTTGAACTTTGTCTGGGACATAACTCTAAAAGTATAAGAGGTATCAACATGAAACTTTGTAGATAGATAGATGTCATTGAGTAGGTGTGCAGTGCACAAGAACCGTAACTCTGCCTTGCCTAATTTTTGAATTACCCCCCTTTGTTTATTTTAAACTTTGAAATTTGTCCGGGACATAACTCTAAAAGTATAAGAGGTATCAACATGAAACTTTGTAGGTAGATATATCTCATTGAGTAGCTCTGCCTTGCCTACTTTTGGAGTTATTGCTCTTTGTTCATTTTGACACTTTGAACTTTGTCTGGGACATTACTCTAAAATTATAAGAGATATCAACATGAAACTTTGTAGATAGATGGGTCTCATTGGGTGAAAGTGCAGTGCTTAAGAATCATTACTCTGCCTTGCCTTATTTTGAAGTAATTGCCCTTTGTTTATTTTTACTTTTTGACTTTTGTCCTGGACAATACTTTAAAACTATTAGATATCAACATGAAACTTTGTAGGTAGCTAGATATAATTGGATAGAATTGCAATGCTTAAAGAACCCTAAACAAAGCCTGGTCTAATTTTGGAGTTATTGCCCTTTGTTCATTTTTACACTTTGACTTTTACCCGGGACATAACTCTGATATCACCAGGAAACTTTATAGATAGATAGATCTAATTGAATAGAAGTGCAGTGCAAAAAAACATAACTCCGCTTTGCCTAATTTTGGAGTTTTTGCCCTTTGTTCATTTTTTTTATACTTTCCTGTGTCCAGAACCTTCTCGGGGAGCATCAACCGGTTCAACCGGTTCTTGTTTAAAATTGATTTTTGTCCAGAGCATAACTCCAAAAGCCTATGAGATATTAACATGAAAATTCATAGGTGTATAGATATCACTCAGGAGGTGTGCAGTGCACAAGAATGATAACTCTACCTTTCATAATTTTTGAGTTATTGCCCTTAGTTATTTTTCATACCTAATTTTTCACCTGAGTGGAGCATAACTCAAAAAGTGTTTGAGATATCAACATGAAATGTCAAAGGTGAATAGATCTTATTGAAGAGGAATGTTGTGCGCAAGAATGATAACTCTTCCTTATACAATTTTTTAGTTATTGCCCTTTGTTTTTTTTTTCATGCTATTTTGTCCAGAGCTTATCTCAAAAAGTATTTGAGGTATCAACTTGAAACTTCAAAGGTGGATGGATCTCATTGGGGAGGAATGCAGTGCTTAAGAATGAATACTCTACCCTGCATTATTTTTGAGTTATTGCCCTTTGTTATTTTAAAAAATTAATTTTTGTCCAGAGCATAACTCAAAAAGCCTTTGAGATATCAAAATGAAACTTCATAGGTGCACAGATCTCACTTAGGAGGTGTGCACTGCACAAGAATGATAACTCTACCTTTTATAATTTTTGAGTTATTGCCCTTTATTCTTTTTCATACTTAATGTTTTCAATTCAATTTTTTTCTCAAAAAGTATTTGAGGTATCAACTTGGAACTTCATAGGTGGATAGATTTTACTGAGGAGGGATGCAGCACACAAGAATGATAACCTACCCTGCATTATTTTTCAGTTATTGCCCTTTGTTATTTTCAGCCCCATCAGTATTCACATAGGTTTCAAATCTGTAATCACTATAGCCATCAGTTTTTATTACCAAAAGACCTCTTAAAATGGAATTATTCCGCTCTACTACATAAACATTCTTCCAATGAGCAAACCACATTGGGCGGGGGATGGCCATGTTGACATGGCTCTTGTTTCAGTTGCCTTTAGTAGGTTTGGTTT